>NC_134861.1:14122500-14427000 GCF_049852395.1 Peromyscus maniculatus bairdii
AATCCATCCCACATTAAGCTTCTTCCTCTCTCCCTAGAGCATGGCCCAGGTGAAGGGTGGGTGCCTAGCTATGGAGCAGCTTCCTAAGGACATATGCAGATATGTGACCTCCCTGCCCATTGCTAACTCTACCGCCATAAGCTGGGGAGGCTCTGCTCCTTGGGGCAGCATGGCTCTGCATCTCTAATCCACACCATCTGGGCTTCTTGGCTTCTGCCTGAAGTCCTTCCAGTTAAAGGGATCTGACATGCACTTGACTGCTTTTCTTGCAACTCAAGGTCTTTGCTCTTAAAACTCAGAATATTTTCTTCATGTTGCTTGCTGTCTACATCTGCTCTGGAGACAGAGACGCAGTGCTCTAGCCAGGAAAAACAGAGGAAAACAATGACAACCACAGAAACATTACAAAATCTCCCACACTACATTGTGCCAAAAATACTTCTTAAAACTGAAGCTGTGCCTTTATATTGTTGTAAACTTGGTTTTAACTTGTAAACTAGGCCAACATTTTATTCTGGGCTTTTGTGAAATGTTTAATATCTCTCTCTCTCTCATTCTCTCTCTCTCTCTCTCTCTCTCTCTCTCTCTCTCTCTCTCTCTCTCTCCATACACACATACACACACACACACACACACACACACACACACACACACACACACACACACACACAAAGAGACAGAGAAGGAGAAAGAAACAGACACACACACGGGGGAGGGGTACAGGGAGACAGACAGAAAGAGACAAACAGAGAGACCCTGATACCTCTCAAAGCCTTGGTTCCCAAAGAACATGGTACCACTGATGTCATGAAGGAATGACCCTGTGAGACATTGAACTGGAGAAGGGGGAGGCAGCATAGACCTCCACTCAAGAGCCCTCTGTGGCATCTTACCTTGATCCCTTAGGATATCTGGTGAAGGCAAGGGGCCTAATGCCTCTAAGTCTCAGGTCCCTTTCCAGTACAGGGCCAACCATTTCAGGAGGGCACTTAGTGTGGCTATAAGACCTCTGAGATATCAAGGTCATGCAGCTCCTGGTATGGGGCTTCTGGTGTCGGAGGACCATGTGAGTGTCTTATGCTTTCCTTTCTTCCTGTCTGCCCTGTTCTGAGAAATATTGGGAACAATCCATGCTAGACTAAGTGTAGAGTTGACAGGGCTATGGAAAAGTAAGGCTTTGCTGAGCAAGAAATCAGTAGTAATTTGATTTTGGAAGCAACAGAAATATTTCTTCAAAAGATGCTTTTAAAGAAGTCCCTTCAGTGAGTGCTGCCCTGACTAGAGCTGAGCGCTGAGCCGCTGGGTAGCCCCAGTGAATGCCTTTATTTACACCTCAGGCAACAGCAGCAGGAGCTTGTGTCCACATTTGAAAAAATACTGGGACCAGGCATTTAAAAAATGTCATCCCTAAAACACCTGGGTGTCTTCATACCTTCATAAAAATAAAGATATGACTTTATAGGGTAAGGACTGTGGGAGGTGTGACCCTGATCATGGGCTTGTGTCTCAGGTGTCTCCGTGTGAGCGGTGCCGCTGTGAAGCCAATGGTGAAGTGCTGTGCACAGTGTCGGCGTGTCCCCAGACGGAATGTGTGGACCCCGTGTACGAGCCTGATCAGTGCTGCCCCATCTGCAAAAACGGTAGGTGGAACACCCATCGGGACAGTGTGACTGGCAGTCCCAGCCACTCTGCTTATGAAGGTGGAATATTATTGGTCATGCATGATTTCCATAGCCATGCCTGGGCCCCATCACATAGATCATCTGTAGTTATGGGGGTGGGTGCAGGTGAGACTTGCTGCTTACCAAGGCATTTTTGTTTTTGTGTTTCTACCTTGTGTTTGTCTGCCTTGTGTTTCATAGATGTGATGAAGTTTGGAGGGGAAAATTCCATTCTGCCACAGTGGAGAATCACTTATTTTAATTTAACTTCGTTTGTTCTTGTAAAGCTGTTTCTGTTTCCAAGACAAATCAAACACGTTTGTTGGGCTCATTTACTTTTCATCACTAAGTGAATTAAAGCAGAAACATAATTGAATATTTTTCAAAAGCAAATTAGACAGGAAGAGAGGTCTCTCTTTTTCCCAGGGAGCATCCTTGGTACACAAAAAGCCAGACCCACTTTATGAAAAGAAGCAAACTGGAAGTCGTTATCAAGGAAGAACGCTTGCCTAACTTAATAAGAAGCATTAATTAATTACTCTTGTACCTGAAGCTATTAGGGCCATATGGGTGTGGCTCTCTAGGAGGGTGTTTGATGAAGGTGTATTCTCACTGGAATAGACCAGGGGATTACAACTCAATTGGGTGATTGTTGAAGACATAGAAGGCATCTTAGAAGAGAACAGAGACAGGAGAGCTGGCCAGTGCTTCCATGTCTCAGTATCTTCCCTATGGGAGACCGGGCTTTCTGGATTATATTGACTTACAGTTTGTCATAGGTATCTAGGGGAGCACATGTGAGTACTGCAGGGCTAATTTGTGATGTCTGTAAACTTGTGTGCTTCTGGAGCATGCTTGATGGCTCTGTGACACAGGCTTTATAGGCAGCAGGTTAGATCTGCATTCATGATTATATAGGTGTACCAGTTGTGTTCCAATTTTGAGAGTCTTGGAACTCCATTAAAACTTGGACCAGGGATATGCACATACATAAACTTCCCTTCAACACATTGTGAAACTCTTGAAATGTATAAGTAGAAGAGGAAAGGAAGTTTCCGTTGAAGATGGGTAGCCCTGAAAGACCTGAAAGGGCAAGGTCAACGTGTTAGAAATGAATAACTGTGGAGGATGGTATATTCAGCCCTGACTGCAAATGAATAGTGTTCAAGGAAAAGGGTTACAAAGTTTCATGTATGACTGGTGGTGCATTTATGAAGAGACCATGAGGTATGATTCCATTTGATGAGAATGAAGAAACTTTTGAAAGTCAAGAGTATTTTTTGTTTTTGTGTTAGTACAGACATTGTGCTCCATGTACACATGTTTGTGCACCACTTGCATGTCTGGTGCCATCAGAGACCAGAAGAGGGTGTCAGATCCCCTGAAACTAGAGTCACAGATGGAGATGAACTGGTATGTGGGTGCTGGGAATTAAACCAAGGTCCTCTGGAAGAGCAGTCAGTCCTCTTAACCCATGAACCATTTCTAAAGTCCCTCAAGTATGTTCTTTTAAGAAAGAATGTAAAATAGAACTACAGGAAACTAATGACTACTGGGGGAAGAAGAATTAGCATCTCCAAGGGCTTGATGAGCCTCCTGATTGTTTAATACAAAGTGGTTTTACGTGGAACTATATATGCACAAAGAACAAAAATGAACTCAGTGGGATACATGTGTGTGTGTTTGATCATATATACATAAATATGAACATCATATGGGTTTCATATATGTATATAATAATAATAACCAAAGAAAAAGAGGCTATCAACTTGAGCATGGGGGGAGCATGGGATGAGTTGAAAGGAAGAGTACATTGGATGATCTGGAGGGAAGAAAGGGAAAGAGGGAAGTGATGTAATTATTATATTTTAATTTAAAATGTAAAACAATAAATTAAAAAAAATGTTATAACAGTGAAGTAGTGTGTGGGGAGTTGAAATAATTTACTAGTGAAAATCAACAATAAGAGAATGTGACTGAAGAAGGAGAAACAGAAGCGGGTGATAAGGCTAGCAGAGTGTCCTTCAGATGATATGTGGTAGTACACTAGCAAGGCCAAGGGCTGTAGTCAGGACTTCAGATGGCGAGGAGATGGCCAAAGCTGGCAGGTCTTCAGCTCCCTGCTGGGAGAGAGGCTGAAGAATGACCTCTTCTCCAGCCAAATGATAGTCAGTGAGTGGCTTAAACACTGACACTGAGATGCTTGGTAAACCAAGTATCAGAGATAATCTGTGTTTCTCTCGTTAGTTACAATTGGTAACAATGTGTTGGTATTAGCTAGCCTTGGAAGTCAGAATTTCAATCCCTGTGTATTTTCCACAGGGGGTAAAAAAACAGTGGAGAGTTAGGATAAGGGTCCAGTGAGCAGGCACCCACTCTACATTTGCCTGTTGTTCTGCTTTGTTTGATTCATGTTTTTCACTCTCTTTTTGTTTTATTTTGTTTTGTTTTTCGAGACAGGGTTTCTCTGTGTAGCTTTGCACCTTTGCTGGAACTCGCTTTGTAGATCAGGCTGGCCTTGAACTTACAGAGATCCTCCTGCCTCTGCCTCCCAAGTGCTGGGATTAAAGGCATGTGCACCACCGCCTGGCTTCACTCTCTTATCTTGCCTACTGGCCACCCTAGACAAGTCATGTCTGCAAAGGCATGGCCCAGTAGCCTTGGTACTGTGGTCATTTGCACAAGAGTAGCTTCCCTTCCTCCCACCACCAATAGGGAACTTTCTGAATAGAGAAATATTTCCTTACAGTTTGTTTTGCCCATAGGATTTATCCCAGTTAGGGGACAGAGTCATTCAAAGACCTTTCAAAGATATTTGAAGGAATTATTTGCCATGTGTTGATATGTTAAAATTTGCAGATATTTGGGCTTGTGCGGTGGCTCAACAGTGAAGAGCATGTGCTATTCTTCCAGAGCTAGACCCCAGTTTCACTCCCAGGACCACTTTAGGTGGATGCCTGAAACTCCAGCTCAAGTAGAATCTAATACATCTGACTTTTGAAGCACCTGAACTCATGAGTACCCAATTAAAAATAAAAGTAAAATTCAAAAATCACAAATATTCAGTGTAATTTATTTCTATCTGCATTCAATTTTTTTATCATTTTAGATACAATTTTATTGTTTGAGCGAACAATGTGTATTTTAAAAATAAGAGCTATACAATAAACTCAGAGATTTGTTGTGTTTTACTACTGCAGTGATGGCTTGGGAAGAGTCTACTTGGTGTTTGCCCTGATAGTAAACCTCTAAATATTCACATATTCTTCACCTGTATGCTTTTTGGGGCAACAGAGATTAAGCCAAGGCATAGTTTGGGGCCTATTAAAAACCTGTAGAAGTATGATGATTTTTTTATAAACTAGATTTATTTATGGAAAGCTTCACACTAAGAGGTTTGAGCCAATTATACTAAATAGCAATAACTTCTTATTTTGAGGACTACAACTATAAATACATTGAAATATGTCTAACTATATACCTATGATGAGATCTTTTTGCCTTATTCACCAAAGAGTTCTTAACTTTGGGGTCTCTGTTTTTAAGATATTCTGACCTCGGCAGAGTGTCAAATCTGACTTAAAAAATTCTTGCTTGAGAATAGAATCTGTGTCTGTCAGAGATGGACACTCTGTGATAACTAACTGAAGTTAATGGATAATTTACACACAAAAAATGATGTTTTTGTAAGAAAAGATTATTTTGTATATATAGTTGATTATAGACTATCAAGAGTGGGTGCTGTATGCAAACATAAACATTTGAGTAGACTTAGCTTGGATGAAGCAGTGAAGTATAACCCTGTACATTGTGTTCATGCTGGTATAACTTGACCTACAGCATTAAACAGCTCTTTTCTTGGTAAAATGGAAATTTCAATTTGGTTGCTGCCTGTCAGTCTCTTAAATCAAAAGAGCAAAAGTTTGAAACCAAGAATGACTTGAGTATAAATAAATGATCATAAATCAAGTACAGTTTAATCTATTCACTTTCTTGACTTATGTAGATCAATCTCTCAATGTTCTTTTCTTTTAATAAAAGGAATGCATTATGGTACTGTTCCCCACTATATATGGTACTATATAAACAAGGTGCTGTATTGACTTTCAGGAACTCAGACTTTCTTTGGTGGTGGACGCACCCTGTCCTTTATGTACCTTGATCATGGGCATATTTGTCAGCATTGCATAGGCAAGTGGCTTTGACCAGTGATCAGATCTCTGCTCTGTGTAGAGACTTTCTTTTCCACTGCCAGCCCCAAATAATGACACGGAGAGCTACTATTGATTATGAAAGCTTGGCCTTAGCTTAGGCTTGTCCCACTAGCTCTTATTACTTAAATTAACGCATCTAAGCCTGGTCTCCAAAGCGAGTTCCAGGAAAGGCGCAAAGCTACACAGAGAAACCCTGTCTCGAAAAACCAAAAAAAAAAAAAAAAAATTAACGCATCTATATTAATCTGCCACTTGGCATTACTCTCTTTCATCTTGAACCTCCTGTTTCCTCTCCACATCTTGTTGGCATCTCCTCTGTGCCCTGATTATTTCCTCCTACTTCTTCTCTCTGCCTGGAAGTCCCACCTATACCTCCTGCCTAGCTATTAGCAATTCACCTCTTTATTAAAACAATCACAGCAATGAACCAACCTTCACACAGTATACAAATATCCCACATTTCCCCCTTTTTGTCTAAATAAAAAGGAAAGATTTTTTAACCCTAACATAGTAAAACTATATACAATAAGAACAATTATCAAGTAAGAATTATGTTTGCAATGTTTAGTCCATATGTATTTGACAAATTCAGAGAAAGTATTGTATTGTCTGTCCTATCTTAGTGAGTCTAGAGTTTTATACCTAAACCATTTTATCATAATTCATATTACTATCCTAAAACAGTTTTTTAGATAAAAAAATACTTAAGATTTTAATGTTTTACTTTCTTTCTTTTTTTTTGTTTTGTTTTGTTTTTGTTTTTCAAGACAGGGTTTCTCCTTGTAGTTTTGGTGCCTGTCCTGGATCTCGCTCTGTAGACCAGGCTGGCCTTGAACTCACAGAGATCTGCCTGGCTCTGCCTCCTAAGTGCTGGCATTAAAGGCGTGAGCCACCCAGAGCTTTTATGTTTTTCAAACTTATAAACTTTATACCTCTTTGTGAGTTTTTTTAAATTTGATAACAAGGAAAACTGTAACTATAGCTATCTAGTCGTTAACCCCATTAAAAATCTGAAAAGGATATAATATTACCTGATTAAGCAGGAAGTGCAGAGCAAGCAACTTCCAAAACTAAGAAACAACAGAGACACCTGGCTGCCTGGACAGTCACCCAAGGTTCCTCTGTAATGTTTGGGCATCCATCTTTGGCCTACAGGCCTGGAATATCTGACAGACTTTCTTGTGAAGCAAGAATTTTGTAGGACTGTCTTGCCTTTCCTTGGCAAAGTTTATCAGTTGCCTTGTTTTGTGTCCTATTCATTCAATTTGAACAGCATACTGTCAGCACTCAAGGCAAAGACAGTCTTGCCCAAATGGCTAGCTTTTCCACATTGAAAGCAAACTCCATATGGAGGTTCTTCAATGTCCATCATCTTTTCTTGAAGTAAATTGGTGCTGCCCAGACATATGTGTCTCACTGTCATGGAAAGCCTTATATTATTAAAAACATTTTAAATGTCATACTCTGTAGGTATTTGAAGTGTTTGAAGACTATCTATCTTTTAAAATATATCTCTGCTTAATCTTGAAAACATACCTAACATGACTATAAATTTGATTGTTATAGATGACTAACTATTAACCTGTCCTTCTTTAATTATCCTACGTAGTTTTCAACATCTAAAACTTTACATTACATTTTTAAATGAGTTGCATGGGTATAATACCTTAAACAAGAGTAGAAACATATATACAGTAAAACAAAAATAACCTTGAATTTGTATCAATATATAAAAATCCATTCTAATGTAAAATCTTTGGGACTAGTGGTTCTTCAAAGGATACTCAGCAATCCCCCTTTTAGTCCATCATTTCTATACTATATCACCTCCCCTTTCCCTTCAGAAAGAGATCCCAGAATCTAATCTCCTTTGCTATTTTTTTTCACCATTACCAATAACAACTTGTAAACAAGTGATGAAAAATATTCATAACCTACCAAATGACCAAAAATCACTCACCCCATGTCTTAGGATATGTGGGCATCATGTTCTCTAGACTGATTTCTGTTGCCTAGGGGTGATGACATCTTTAGGGGACCCTGAGAAAATATGGATAATGATCAAGTCGTGGGAGAGCTAACTATCATTTTTGTCCAATTTCTATGTAATGGTAAAGTACAGAGCTTAGCTGAAGTCCTGGCTGGAATAATGCACGAGGCTGGACCATCTTATCTACTAGCTTTGAAGTTGTTTGGGATGCAGAATTTTGAGGAAACTGTAACAGAGGCATTCTGAGAAGCTGGATTGCCTGGGCTACTTGTCTTTATTGGTGTTTGGTCATTTATTTCTGAAAACACACAAACTTTTAAAGGTAACATATATCTCCATTAACACAAGTGTGGAATGTGCAGTGTGTACAAACCAAGTAAAGATAATTTTTTTTTGTTTTATGTTTGAGCAGGTAAAAGGCATCTATTAACTTTATAAGTTTGTTTGGACTTTACACGCAAACCTCTACCCATGCCATATTAAAGGATGTCATGTAGTAATAAGTCATGAGAATTCTATAGCCAACAAGATTTATTATGTCTCATCCAGTCCCAGAGCTGTCCTCGTGTCAATGGATCAGTGTATATGTCACCTGTCTTGTAGTCTTTCTTGGCTTTTTCCCTCATGTCTGCAGCCAAGATTTTCAGGAGGCCTCCCCCAATCAAAGCTGATCTTTATTAATTTTGAAGAGAACTATAACTTTTTATTTCCGGTGGAAACAAAGGCGTAAACTCTACCCCAATGCAACGTATTTTCTGACTTCCATTTTGAAGTTAAGACATTATATATATATATATATATATGTGTGTGTGTGTGTGTGTGTGTGTGTGTGTGTGTGTGTGTGTGTGTAATTTAGCAGTTTCCACAATCCAATGATTCTCAGCAGCTATTTTTTTTGTACATTAGGATTTAAAAAGTTCAAAGTCAACAAACAAAGCACCATACAGGACCCAGACACCCTGTGTATTACCCATCTTTACATGGCTTATTATTTTATAATACTTTACACTCTCTTTAAAGACTTCATTATTTTTAAACTATTTATATTTTCTATGACTGTCTATACCCATTTTCTTTTCTTTCTTCAGCATCTAAGCACATTTTTTTAAAACATACAGTACCTTTTTAGAGGTTTTCTGTGTCTGGACCTGGCTTTACTAAACACCTGCAGCATTCTCTGACAGAGTGAGACAAATCTTAAACTGCTATGTCAGCCACTGTGCAGCTCAGCTTAGTGCATCGTGCCAGTGGCTGGCTCCAGCCTGCAGGCAGTGGCCTGAAGCAACATCTCTGGATGCCACCAAGCACTGGCCCTGAGAGACTGCAGAACTAGGAATCTACACCCTTGTCCAGAACATTTTTTGCTTTCTCAAGTCCTATGTCTGGATGTTTGAGTCTCCACATTGGATGCCATATGTAACAATATTTTCTTTGTCCCATGAGCCATCTCCCAAAAAATGACATAGAGACTTATTATTAACTATGAAAACTTAGCTTTAGCTTAGGCTTGTTCCACTAGCTCTTATAAATTAAATTACCCCATTTTTTAAAAAATCTACATTCTGTCATGTGGCTCGTTACTTCATCTCTCTGTACTGCTCATGTTGCTTCCTCCTGGTCTGGCTGGCTGCTCTGTCTTCTTCTTCCCATAGTGCTCTCTCTGCCCTAAAATCCTGACTAAACCTCCTACCTAGCTACTGGCTGTTCCACTTTTTATTCTACCAATTACATTTCCACACAGTGTACAAACATCCCACAACAGCTCTGCATGGGTGCTGTGGTCTTACTGTACAACTACAAGAAGGATGCCAAGTGTTGGGATTAACTGTGCTTGTCAGAGAAGGGATTCAGTCGGAGCAAAGGGAGAACATGCTGTGTACCAGAAGCATGGGCCATAAAGCTTGTTTCTTCCCTGGAGTCTCATTGCCACTTGATAGTAGTTATTTACAGCTTTATTTTCATAAGAAAATATAGGTGTTTTTTTCAATGAGCATGAAAAACATGAAATTTTAAGGTAAACACTGAAATTTTGAGTCATTAGATGTATTTTTACAGAATATGTGAGAAGCACTGACAGCAAATAAGGTAGAGTTTTGTTTGTTTTCCTGAGTATTTCAAAATGGGACATAACGATGGTGAAGATTGAAAGACTAGGATAAAATACAGGTGTGTGGGTGCCTATCCAGAGCCCCTCAATAAGGAGAATCCTTTAAATTGCAACATTCTACAATTTTACCAAAGCAAAGGTACAAGTATCAAAGAACACTCTGTCATTGTCTACAGATGTATCTATGAAACTTCTAAAATCTTCAGAATGCCAGAATGAATTGGCTGTAACAAGAAAGTTTAGTCAGGTCACTGTTTAACACCCAGCTGTGTGCTGGGCTTGGTGGCCTAGGCCTATAACCCTAGCCACCCAGTAGACAGAGACAAAAGATTATAAGTTCAAGGCTAGCCTGAGGAACTTTGTCTCAAAAGAAAAGGTAAAAGCAGGGCTATAAATATAGGTCAGTGGTAGAATGCTTACTTACAGTGTCTTAGGCCTAGGCTCAATCCCCAATACTATCAACAAGAAATTTTTTCTATGTACCCACAGTAAACACATAGAAATTAATTCCAAACAACATTCTGAAATAACATCATACATATCCAATGAATAGAAGTACATCCTAGTAAACTGTAGTTCCATATCTAAAATAATAATTTTTACTGAAAAAAAGCCAAGAAGATCTGATGAAGGGATTCACCATATTATAAACAGACAGACTTTAAAAAGATATTTAACTACTTCAAATGAATCTACTGATCCAATAGAATTCCAATAAAAAATACTCTTTTTTTAAAAAAAAACAGATTATTTCTAAAAACCAAACAGAAATATAAAATCAAAAACATACAAGAACAGCTGGGAGTGTACAGATAAAAGGACTTACTTGACATCATAGACATTAGCATACTGTTGTGAAGCCTCAGAGATTCATGATGACAAACAGAACAGAAGAGAGTGAGAAAGGACTTACGATGGAAAGATCACATGCCATGTGACTCAGCCAATCCTTAGGCACATTGGGCAAAGGGGAGAGCAATCCAATAATGATGCTTTGCTAACTGAATAACAGATAAGTTCAAAAGAAAAGTCTTGATTCTTTCCTTATACTACATATAAAAGGGAGGAGAAAACCTGAATTCCAAATAGATTTCAGATTTAAATATGGAAGTTGAAACTAATAATTTTGGAAGGAAACACATCTTCATGATGTTCAACAGGTGAGCTTTAACAGGGCACTAAAAGCACTAGCCATATGGGAAAAGGTGATAAGATTTACTTTATTTTAAAAAATTTAAATGTAGCCCCCCGCCCCCGTGCATCATGAGAAAATGTGTCTAACAAGTAATCTCACAGGTATCTATAATTCTAATGCATTAAAACAGAGCAGAGAAAGAGGACAGAAATAGATTCTGGAGATTCCCAAGCCTCTGAATACTGGTGCCTTTTCTAACTCATCAGAGAGATTCTATTCTCAGTACAATTTACATACCAGACTTCTATCACCCTTTCCTCACACCATAGTCCCATTACAGTACCTGTCTTTAGTTTATATATAAAAAAAGGAATTCCTCACCTCAGAATTAAGTAAATAAGTTACTATTTTCATTTATTTTTTTAATTTTATGAACTTTTATTAAAAAAATCTTGCAAGCCAATAAAAAACATTGCACACCAAAATGAACCATATCCAAAGTCTACACAACTCAATGAGCTTCTATACAGCTCAAATGGGCATTAGGAACAGAAGCTGTGGATCTTGAGACTGAATTTTCTCCTGAAAATGTGAAGTGAAGTAGTATTAACATGGAGCCCATTGTTATAAATAAAAGCACATCTTGTAATGTCTAGATCACTAAGAGAATCAACAAAGAAAATAAGCATGAAACATGAAAATGTATAACTTTAAAAAAGGCGTTTAATTGCCGGGCGGTGGTGGCGCACACCTTTAATCCCAGCACTCGGGAGGCAGAGGCAGGCAGATCTCTGTGAGTTCAAGGCCAGCCTGGGCTACCAAGTGAGTTCCAGGAAAGGCGCAAAGCTACACAGAGAAACCCTGTCTCAAAAAAACCAAAAAAAAAAAAAAAAAAAAAAAAAAAAAGCGTTTAAGGAGAAATAGAGATGAAACATAGGAAATAGAGAAAATAAAATGTTTATATGCTCTTAGCAGTATTAAGCCCAAAGATAAGTTTGAAGAATTCAAAAGGTAAATAGAAAAATAAGTCATTATATTGACAGGTTTCTGCACACAGTATTTAATAGACACTCTAGATAGAAAATTGGGTTATGAGAGACATACACCTGCTGCTAGAGATGTGAATACACTGCCAAGTTGGAGGGACTCATTTTTGCAAACTGCAGATGGGTGTTCTATAGGACAGACCAATTGCTAAGCTGCAGAACAATTCCCAATAAGTTTGACAGGCATAACCACACAAAGTATGTTCTTTGAACACTACGGATTCAATGGAATTAACTTAGAATTAACAGCAGCAGACAATCTAAGGAATCTGAAAATATTAGGCAATCAAATTGTTATTTTTTTTAATCACCTATGGGTCAGAAGAAGAAGAAGTCATAGAGATTTTAGGGATGTACTTGCAACTGATCCAAAACGAAAAGCACCTGTTTTAGTTGATGAAGCTGCTATAAGCTACAATAGTGCTTAGAATTCATCTCTCAGGTCAGTAACATATGCTGTAAACATCTGATATTAACTAATATCAGAACAACAGATCATATAGAAGCATGCAAAAGACAGAACCCAACAAAATGAAAGCATAACTTTAAATAGAAGATGCAAACTCCAAGTTATTAATGCTATGAAAGTTATTTGAAACAATAAAATCATCACACCCTCCACTAGACTTGAAGAATGACATATGGATACTACTAATGACCTTCCAAGATGGACAATAACCACAATGCAATATTAGGAAAAGCTTTGGAACAATATGTTAGAAAACTTGGAAGAAATGGGCAAATACCTAAAAAAAAAAAATTACAATTAATGTTAATCCCAAAGATGTGAGGAGAAAAACCACAATCCAAATCATCATGGCCAAATCAATTAAAGCAAGCATTTTTATTCATGTATACGGGCTGCCTCCCTAATAAGGTGGGGTTCAAGAAGTCAGACTTGGATGTAAGGAATATAAGATGGTTTTGATTTGTTTGTTTTCTTGTTCGCTTCTCATTTTTTTTTTTTTTTTTTTGGAGACTTGGTCTCACTATGTAACTCTGGCTGTAGTATGAACTCACTATGTAGTATGTAGTAGAACTCACAGAGATCCACCTGCCTCTGCCTCCTAAGTACTGGGATTAAAGTCATGCCCAACTTGAAGATAAGGTTTTTGTAGCTCAGGGGTAGGGGTTTCCAAATGGAGGATTTGGCAAGCAAACAGTCAGGGTTACAGCGCAGAACATAACACAGTGGTCATAACAAAGTAGTCATAACAACAGGTGGTTATAATAACCTTTTGAAACAAAGGTAGGGTTGCAATGTTTTGAAACAAATACATTTCCTGGATCAGGCAATCAGAACCATTTGTAGTTAAGGTTACAGGTGGGGCATAAACCAATCCTTGAGAAACAGAGTTAATCATAAACAGGAGGGAGCTTAGTTTGTTTTTATTATAAGATGGCTTTCAAGTCTACGATGGAGGCTGGCTGGTTCATCATAATATGTATGCAAAACATTTTTTAACAGACAGAAGCCAAGCTGTGTGCTTTCCCTGGTGAATTATCTGAAATAATGAAAAGTATAATTCTTCTTCACAAATTGACTCGGGAGAAAGTGGCAAAAAAGAACACTTCCCAATTTAGTTTTTCATTGATTCTGATGCTCACAAAGTTACAGCAGTGTACCATAAACCAAAGAAAACTGTAGAAAAAGTCTTTATTAACATGATGGAAAAATATTTGAGGATGTATTAATACTCTGAACCCAAGACCATGAAAATGATGTAGTGCTATATCAAGTAGGTGTAACCCGGGTAAGGAAGGTTGACTTCACATCTGAAAACAAGTGAATGAATTACTACATTAGCAAGATCAAGGAAACAAAAATCACCTCAAGTGATGCAGAAAAGTTATTTGACAAAATCCAACATTCAGTTATGGCTAATACTTTTTAATAAATTACTTACAAAAAGAGTGTTTGCAAGTTGATAAATGGTAACTGAATAATTCATAGCTAATAACTTGTGTGATTATTCTCAAAATACTCCTGAATCTTAAAATCATAGAGCAAACAAGGATATCTATTTATCTCTTATACTCATCAATGTAACATCAATATATTATGGAGAGAGAGAGAGAGAGAGAGAGAGAGAGAGAGAGAGAGACAGATCATGAATCTGAGTGTGAAATTTTTCAGGGAATATATACAAACTTAATAGGGCACATAAATAGTGATACCAAGTAAGTAAATCAATTTACATACTACATAATGGATTTTAGGAAAAACTAAATTCAGAAAAAAATTCCTTATTTGGTGTGTGAGTGTTACCAAAAATTTGGATAAATCCCTTCATGATAATCAAGCAATACTGGGGAAATGTGGACTCCTCCAGAGTTTCTTGATTTTATTAATAAATGAATTTAAAAACTCAAATGGAAGCTTGAGTGCAGTTTTATTTGAGTTTTAAAAAAACCAGGGCAGGCAAGCTCTAAGTCTCAGCAGCCTCCTAGAGGAGAAGAAAAAAACTACAAGGCTTGAGTCAAGTCATCAAGGAATCCAGCCACATAGACAAGCAGCCACATGGTATGGAGGGGAATTTTAGAGAAAATAATGCCCAATTGTTAGGGAAAAGCATGCTTAAGAATGAGCTAAATGGAAAAGAAAAAATTGTATTTTTCTGAGTAATTCAGAAAAGCTGGCTGATTTACCAAACTGCATGTTTGGCCCCCATAAGAGACTGAACTAGGAGGTAGGAACTCTGAAAAGGAATAGTAAATTATACCATTAAAGAGAAATTTAGTCCTCCTATCTTTAGCATAGTTTAAGGTGGATCCACCTTTCTTGGGGATGGGGCCAGATTCCTTCCTTAGGTGATTGGGTAGCCTAACTGGACTAACTCTTAAGAGGCAATGTCCAATTCCACCCAGAGGTAGAGTTCATTCTTTTTACTAGGAGATAACAACTTTCTGTAGTTAGAGGTTTTTTTTCCCCGGGTCCCGCCAATCTCCAGCAGTCCCATAGCCCACTTATAAAATAAACATACAGACGCTTATATTATTTAAACTGCTCAGCCATTAGCTCAGGCCTACCATTGTCTAGCTCTTACTCTTATACTCAGCCCATTTCTGTTAATCTATATGTCACCACGTGTTCCATGGCTTTACCTGTTGCCTTTACATGATGCTCCCTGGACAGCAGGCTGGTGTTTCCTCCTCTCTGCCTTCCTGTTTTCTCAATTCTCTTCTCTGCTAGTCCTACCTATACTTTCTGCCTGGCTACTGGCCAGTCAGTGTATTATTTATCAATCAATCATCCACAACACTTCCCCTTTTTCTTTTTTTTTCAAAAAGGAAGATTTTAACTTCAACATAGTAAAATTACATATAACAATACAATTATCAAGCATGAATTACAGTTACAATATTAAAGAAGACATCCTATCTATCTTATATTTGTGAGGCTAAGGTTTTATATTTAACTTATCTTTCATCATAACTCAGGAAATTATAACTATCTGGTCTTCAACTACATCAAAGACCACAGAAGGATATACTATTACCTGAGAAACGGGAGAAGGATACAAGCAACTTTCGGGAGTCTTACAGGGTAGACAGAGACAGCTGGCAGCCTGGATGGTCACCTAATGTTCCTTTGCAAAGTTGGGGCATCTGTCTTTAGCCCACAGGCCTAGAATCTCTCAGTCATTTTTTTTCTGTGTCCTGTAGAATGTCTGGCAGTTTCCTCTGCGAAGCAGGAACCTAAAGGACCATTTCGCCAAGCAAAGTTCAGTGTCACCTTCCTAAGGGTCCTGCATGTCCAGTTGATCATGCAGTCCAGGCAAGAACAGTTTCTTGCCCAAATGGCTATTTTTGCCAATGTGAAGATAAACTCCATATGGAGTGTCTTCAATGCCCATCCTCCTCTCTGAAGTAAATCGGTACCACCAGGAGCAGACATGTCTCACTGTCCAGAAAGTTTAAATTTTTAAAACATTTTAAATGCCATATTCTGTAGGTCTTTGAAGTGTTTGAAGATTACCTACCTAATTGAATTATATCTACATATACCTAGAAAACAATATGACTATAAGTTTGACTATCATAGAAGACTAATTATTAATCTGTATTTTTAATTATCCATTACAATTTAAATGAGTTACATAAACATAACACATCAAACAAGAATAGAAAAATATATACAGTATAACAAAATTAAGTTTAAACTAGTATCAATAAACTGAAATCCATAGCAATATAAAACATTTTAAACAAGTTGTTCTTTGAAAGTAGATTTAATAATCTACCCTTTATCCTATCATATCTATATCATATCCCTTTTTGTTCTTTAGAAAGAGATCACATTTATAATCAATCTGATTTAAATAAAAATATTGGTTTTTCTCTGTCCCACACCACAGGGCTCTTCTAATATGGGAGAAAAGAATTTCTTAACACCCCCCCCTTTTTTTTAGCAATATGTTTGGGTTTAGAGAAGTAGTGAGCCAATTCCATCTCCAAAGCCAGCTTGGTATATTTGGGAATTTGGGTGTAGCTTCTCTTATTACTTCCTGTTGGAGGGGGGCACTGTATCTTACGGGGATATAAAGAAAATTTTAGGATTATGGAGTAGTTTGTGAGGGTGTATCATCTAAGCCAGTTGCCTTGCAATTGTTCTAGATGTGGGCCATGGTGTCATCAGAGACCTTTTAGGGGTTCTTGGCTGGTCAAATCTGATGTATCTTAATCTGGAATAAATCCATAGCCTCTGGCTTTCTATGGAAACAAAAGCAGAGCCTCCTTTCCAAAGCAACATATCCTTACATCCAAATTTTGAAGTCAAGGTACCTTTACAGTATACATATTTGCTTAACTCAACAGCTTTTATGATCAAATGTTTTTCTGCAGTTAAAAATCCCAAAGACGCCGGGCAGTGGTGGCACACACCTTTAATCCCAGCACTCGGGAGGCAGAGCCAGGTGGATCTCTGTGAGTTCGAGGCCAGCCTGGGCTACCAAGTGAGTTCCAGGAAAGGCGCAAAGCTACACAGAGAAACCCTGTCTCGAAAAACAAAAAAACAAACAAACAAAAAAAATCCCAAAGACAACACAATCCAGATTCTCTGTGTAATATCCATCTTTACATGGCTTATTTTTTTATACTACCTTTACTGTCTCTTTAAAGACTTTATTTTTTAAAAACTGTCTATTTTTTATATAACTGTATATATTTTTTTCTCTTCTATGCCTACATACATTTTTACACACGTTGTAAAGCATTTAGAGTCTTGTTCCATCTGAATCTGTCTTATTGTGAATCTATTGTTTTAAAATGTAGCATTACTAGGGCTAAAATAGCAGCTTTGGCTGGTGGCTCTGCCCACCTCAGCTCCCCAACATGGTGGTGGTACATTTACCACCAGCTCTGGGCCACCACCAGCTCTGAGAACCATCAACTCTTAGAAATAGTGGTTTTATGCTTCTATCAAAGCAGCGTGTAGCCCAGAAACCTCTTTTTTTGTTTAATAGCAAAGACTAAATCTACCACTCAATGTATTGTAGATGCCTCATTCCTGCCATACTGCTGGTCAAATGTGCATGCCAGGAACCCACCAACTTGAGAGAGACAACTAGGAAACTGTTTTTAGCTCTGTTTTAGAATCTTTTTTTCTTGGTTTTTAGAAGGAAACTGTTGCTCCATGTTGGGCACCATTTGTAGCTGAAGTTTTTCTTTCCAGGTCCTGCCAAGCCCCGGCAGTCCCATAGCCCACTTATAAAATAAACATACAGATGCTTATATTATTTAAACTGCTCAGCCATTAGCTCAGGCCTACCATTGTCTAGCTCTTAATCTTATACTCAGCCCATTTCTGTTAATCTATATGTCGCCATGTGTTCTATGGCTTTACCTGTTGCCTTTACATGATGCTCGCTGCATGGCAGGCTGGTGTTTCCTCCTCTCTGCCTTCCTGTTCTCTCAGTTCTCTTCTCTGCAAGTCCCACCTATACTTCCTGTCTGGCTACTGGCCAATCAGTGTATTATTTATCAATCAATCATCCACAGCAACTTTCCCTAAATTGGCCTACACTGATAATGTAACACTACCTACACTTGAAGGGTAAGGCAAGAAAGCTGTGAATTGAAATCAACCTGGGCTACACAGAAAGAAAGTTTTTGCCTCAAGAAAAATAAAAACTAATATGATTTTATTTACTCTAGTATCAGAAGAATAGACCACCTGAGAGTAAAAATAGTTTAAAAAAAAACTACAAAATATTACTAAAAGAAACAATAGGAGATATAAAAGAAAAGCTATTTCATGTATTAAAAAACTTCACTATTGATAATTCTTTCTAAATTGGACAATAAATTCAATGTGGTTCTTATACAAACCAACAATCATTTTGGCAGAAATTGAGAAATGGAACCTAAAATCCACCAACAATAGACAAACCTATGTCAAAGCTAGCTAAGATGGGAAAATGTCATTATTCAACTTCAGAACACATTGGAGAATTGTAAGGATACTGATATATTGGTGTAAGAATATTTGCTTTTTTGTTTTTAAACAGGATCACACTGTGTATCTCAGACTGGCCTCAAAATGACTATGTTATGTAAAATAGCCTCAAATTTGTCATGATCTCATTGCCCCAGACTCCCTAGTACTGGGATCACAGACATTACAAATCTGAGCCACTATGTCTAGCAAAATGATTGTATGTGCTTGTGTGTATATAATTAACATATATAAAAATCAATGCAGATATGAATTAACATGTTCATATTTAACATGTACTATGAATATATTAAATTTATATAACATAGTACATATATAAATAATGTTAAATATAGAATAAATAATATGTTGGATTTAAATGTCATGCATATAAAATTAATGCATAAAATCTATATTTGAGGAACAAAAAAAGATGCAAATCCTTGCATTCTTTTTTTTCAATCAAGAAAATTTTTTTCATTTTACATACCAACCACAGATTCCCCCTCTTTTCCCTCCTCCTGTCCCCTAGCCTCCCTCCCCCCACTTACTCCGGATTCCCTCCTCAGACAAGAAAAGGCCTCCCATGGGGAGTCAGCAGAGCCTGGTACATTCAGTAGGGGCAGGTCCAAGCCCCTCCCCTTGCATCAAGGCTGTGCATGGTGTCCCACACAGGTAGTGGGCTCCAAAAAGCCAGCTCATGCACCAGGGATAGATCCTAATCCTACTGCTAGGGGGGCCCTTAAACAGATCAAGCTATACAACTGTCTCTCTATACAGAGTAGTTCAATCCCATGCCGGCTTCACAGTTGTTGATCTAAATTTCATGAGTTCCCACTAGCTTGACTTGGTTGTCTCTGTAGGTTTCCTCATCATGATCTTGATGCCCCTTGCTCATGGAATCCCTCTTCCCTCTCTTTGACTGGACTTCTGGAGCTTGGCCTGGTGCTTGGCTGTGGATCTCTGCATCTGCTTCCATCAGTTACTGCATGAAGGCCCTATGATGACACTTAGGGTATTCACCAATCTGATTATTGGGGTAAGCAAGTTCAGAAACCTTCTCCACTATTGCTAGTAGTCTAAGCCGGGGTCATCCTTGTGGATACCTAAGAACTTCGTTAGCACCCAGTTCCTCCCTATCCCCACGATGTCTCCCTCTATCATGGTATCTCTTTCATTGTTCTACCACTCTATCCCTGTTCCAGCTCAACCATCCTTTTCCCTTATGTTCTCATCCCCCATCCCCTACCCTCTATTGCTCCCCCTCATCCCCAGTTTACTCATGGAGATCTCTTCTGTTTCCCCTTCCCAGGGCCATCTGTGCATCCCTTTTAGGGTCCTCCTTGTTAGCTTTTTTTTTTTTAAAAAAACCAGGAGAATAAGATACTTTAATGGAGGTAAAAAGAGCCTTTCCAGCAGATCCTGTGGGGGCAATTACATAATCACATGATTAAAATCAAGAAAGAGATAAGAACTTAGACCCTAAGTCACATCATCTACAAACACTAACACTCATGAATCACAGACTTACCTAGAGGTTTAAACTAGTTATCCTTTGGGTAGGAAGAGAATACTTTATGGCTTTAGGTTTGGCAGAGTTCTTAGATTTGACATAAAAATCACAATACACAAAAGGTAAGCAAAAATTGAATGTGAAAATTTAAATCCTTTATAATTCACAACATAGAACTAAAAAAAAATTAAAGCACAAGCCACAGATTATGAGAAAATAGTTTGAAATTATATAATTGATAAAATACTTATATCTAGAATCAATAAGGAGCTCACACAATGTAAATGAAAACATAATAAAAGTAAGTCAAGGACTTGAATGCACATTTTACAGAAGATGAACAGATGCAATAGATGTTCTCATTAGTCTTTGAGGAAAGAAAAGGGGGAAAGGAAAACACTTGTGATGGGAAGGCAGAGTAATGAATGTCGGAAATGATGAGGAAAAGCTAGATGCCTCAACATGGCAGATGGAGCACCAAACAGCATCCACCATGGAAACAATTTGATATTTTCTTTCAAATTGAAAATTAACCTACCACACATCTCAAAGATTCATTCCTAGAATTCTAGAAAACCATGAGCATATGTCTTCGCAAAGATGTGTGTACAAATGTTCTTAACAGGATTATTTTGTTTCTTCAGACAAGGTCTTAGGCAGCTGAGGCTGGCCTTGAACTCCTGACCCTCTTACCTTCGCCTCTAAAGTGCTAGAGTTATTGGTTTGAGCCACCACAGCAGCTGCATTCTTAATGACAACTAAATAATCAGAAATGTCTGTCATTGAACAGATGCACAAAATGTACCATATCCAAACAAATGCATGTTATTTACAAAGAAAAGAACTAAAGCTATGTGCTACCACATGAATGAACTTAGTAGCCAGTTTTTAAAAACTGTGTATTTGATTTAATTGAAACATTATTAGGAGATAAATTTACATAAAGGGGAAATTGATTGTTGGAAGCATAAAGCTATTATCAAACTAAAAATTACTGCATGTAGACACAGGGAATTTATTGAGGTGGTGATATGTGTGTTAATTGAGTTAATTAATTAACTGGGCTGATCAATTAATTGGGTTACTTAGCCACACAATGAAATAAACTTCCCAAAATTTGTTAAATTATAATGTCACTGGGGCTAAGTTCTATGGTGTGTGAGGCATACCTGAATAGTACTGCTGAAAATGCTGGTGATCTCTTAAGAAGACGACACGGAAGTGTATGGGTTACTGGCCTGCTGCTGAGATAAACAGCACGACCAAAAGCAACTCGAAGAAGGAAGAGTTTCTTTTGGCTTGTGGTTCCAGGAGGCGAGTCAGTCAGTAACGGTGGGGAAGGCAGGGAAACAGAAGGAAGCCAAGAGTGTGAACTGGAAGTGCAGTGAGGCTATGGCTTCTCAAAGCTCGCACCTAATACCTAATGGCATACTTTGTTCCACAAATATCCACCTCCTGAAAGTTTTAGAAGCTCCCCACACAGCACCACTAACTGGGGACCAAGCATTCAAGTGTGCTGCCCAAGCCTCTGGGGGACATTTCTCATTCAAATCACCACAGAACGGTTTGGGCAGTTTCCTTGACTCACAGCCCAAGGCTTCTTCTCTTGGTTCCATAGCCTTTCATTTTCCCTCAGAGATTGGCTATTCTATACCAGTCCTGATGCCCTTGATAATTCTATAAAATATCTTCCTGTTTAAGCCTGTTATGGTTAAAGCCTTTTTGAATATATACTTTTTACCTGTATGGAAACAGGAAATTAACTTTTATACCATTTATTTGCTCAAAGGACAATTAGTGAATCAAACTGAGCAACACCAAAAACCACAAGTTCAGAGAGTCCCATCCTGCCAGGTTTCAGTTTGTTATGTAACAAACTCTGTTTATTTTATTTTGACCTTGGGATAGGGAGCTGTAAAGGCCAGCAAGTGCAGTGACGCAGCAGAAGTCTATAATCAAATGGAGTCCTTCCTTACACCCCAGAGTTCCATATTCAAACCGTGCCTGTCCAGCCCCCCACCCACTCCTGCTCTAGTCCCCCTCTTCTTGCAGGACAGACACCTCCTTGCCTCCTTCAAGCCCTGTACTTCCCCTTGCCAATTTATGCTCTTCTACTTTCTAATTCAGCTTCTCCAAACATGGCTATGAAAAGAGTCAAAGTCAGGAAGAGACCCCTGGCCTCTCGCAGGCACTGTATGTCTCTGCACAGCCCATCAGCTCCCTCACACCACTGGCAAACAAGGCAGTATATGTAGAAAGATCACCTTGAAGGCTAGCTGTTGGGCTCTGCTCTGGAGTTTCTAATTCACAAGACCTCGCCTGGGGCCAGAGCCTTGGCATTTTTAAGTTGAACCAGCCTCCCTTCTGAGGTGTTTCTGTCAGTGCTGGGCTAAACCCTAAATTGGGAAATACTGCTGGCCTGCACTCACATTTTTCTGCTCTAACTGGATATTTCTTTCTTGTCACATTTAGTGAGAGATGAGCACAGTAGAATTTAAGGGTTTAAACATGGAATGAGAATGTTTTGAGAATTAAATGCATTTGCAACTCTATTAGTTGCATTTTGTGTTTTCCTAGAGATTTGAGAGTTTATAGAAATGCATAACGTAATTTTGTTTTTATTTTGAAAATATCAGGACAAAGAGAAAAATGACAGCTGAATGGTAAATTAAGTTGGAAAAGGTTAAAACAGAAATGTGTTCTCTCATTCTGTACAGTTAGTTATTAAAGACAAAGTTTTACTGTTGTCTTAGAGCCAAAATAAAAAGAAACATAATAAATCTTACCTACAAAGAGAAGCACAATTCTGCTTTTCTTGGTACAAAGGCTTAGAAAACTCTCTAGTCATCAGGTTTCTTAATAATGAATACATAAATAAAATTTAAATATCTAAAAACTTCGTTCAACTTCTCAGCATTCCCCAAGTCAGAAACTCAACTCAAAAGTGCTAACTTCCTTCTCTTATGCATGTTCAAATTTATGCACATTTTCGTGGTATAGGAATTCTTCAAGTGGCATCTCATACACATGGCTAAAACTCCATGAGCATCTATTAACATTTTTACTTAAATATGTGATTCCCCTGCTGCAGTAATACATCCTTCCCACAGTTTCTCCTCACTTGGGTAATTAATACTATTTCTACATTTATTGCTGTCTGTTCCAGGCTTCCATGTTATATCATAAGAAGAGAGACCCTCTCATTTATAACAAGGTAGATAAAGAGAAATGTGTGGAATTGGTTTCTAAACTTCAGGGGAAGTTGGTTTGCTTTCACCTCAGATTTTTGGAATAACAGCCTTCTGTTGTTGGTTGTTTTATTTACTCTTTTACTTTTAGCTCTTGGGAGGGTCGGCCACCCAGCTCACCCAAGTAAATCACACACAGAGGCTTATTCTTATCTATAAATGCCTAGCCTTAGCTTGGCTTGTTTCCAGCCAGCTTTTCTTAACTTAAATTATCCCATTTATCTTTTGTCTCTGGGCTTTTATCTTTCCTCTTACTTCCGTATATCTTACTTTCACTCTTACTCTGTGGCTTACTGTATGACTGGCCCCTAGCATCCACCTCTCCTTGTTTTCTTGCTCTTTCTTCTTTTTCCCCCAATTTTCTCCTTCTATTTATTCTCTCTGCCTGCCAGCCCTGCCCATCCTTTCTCCTGCCTGGCTATTGGCTGTTAAGCTCTTTATTAGACCATCAGGTGTTTTAGACAGGCAAAGTAACACAGCTTCACAGAGTTAAACAAATGCAACATAAAAGAATGCAACACACCTTTGCATCATTAAAACAAATGTTCCACAGCATAAACAAATGTGAAACATCTTAAAATAATATTCTACAACAGCTTTCCTTTGCAAATTTAAGAACATTGAAAAATAACAGCTAGGCTCACAAATAATGGTTTAGACTTTTTGTACAGTGTCTCGATAAATAGCCCCGACTGTGTTACCAAACCCAGCTCAACCTTTTTAAAATCAAATAAGTTCAAGTCAGGCTACCCCAAGCAGTTGGTACCAGTTTATTGACATGTATAATTTTTCTAGGTTTAAGTACACTTCTTCTTGTCAGTGGCTTTAATTCTGTGTCCCTGGGGTTACAAAAGAAAAAAGAAAACAAAAGAAACCAAAAGCTCCAGTCTGACAGACATGGATACTTCTATTTTATTCTGTGCCCTTTGACCTTGCTGAGGACTAGCCCTGGTGTCCCTTTCTCATCTTTGCCTCTTTGGTTTTTTTTTGTTTTGTTTTGTTTTGTTTTGGTTTTGCTTTTTGAGACAGGGTTTCTCTGTGTAGTTTTGGTGCCTGTCCTGGATTCTCACTCATGTAGACCAGGGTGGCCTCGAACTCACAGAGATCCGCCTGCCTCTGCCTCCCAAGTGCAGGGATTAAAGGTGTGTGCCACCACCACCTATCTTTGCCTCTTTGTAAGCCTAATTGAATCTCTAAAGGCATGTGCCCATGTTCACACTGGAGAAACTTTCCATGCCCTGCTTCCAGAGCAGGTTTCTTATGCCTCAGAGTCTACAGTTTCAGTCAGGCAGCATTGTGAGTGTGGGAATCCAGAGACACCATGATAAATGAGCTTTCTTCAGCATTTAGTTCTGCTTCTGGAGAGATGTGTGTTTGCATGTGCATGTGCGTGTGAGTGTGTACTTTGATCATTATTTATAAAACACTGAGTTCCTTACCATTTATTTCTCTGTAAGTACAAAATGGATCATGTTATGGCATCTTGCCCATAATGAGCTCATGGCCTAGAGGGGAGTCTGCCTTGTAAATAACTTGTGTTTGTGGTTCTGCTTGAATTATGATAAAAGTGGGGAGGGGGGCAGGAAAAAACTACAATTCCACTGTAGCCTCACTGTATATGTAACCTTGGTTTGCTTTTGAATTATTAGAACAGAGTCCCAGGAGTGAGCTGATTAAACCAGAGGCTTGGAACATTTTTATGATCTGATATATTGCCATGTTGTTCAACAAAAGCTTGTGGGGATTCATTCTGGTTTTCTTTTAATCCTTCTAAACTCCCATTCACTTAATTTAGAGAAAAGAGTGGTTCATTTTTTTCAGTATTGAACATTTAAACTTTTAAACAGCCTAGATAGCATTTTTCTACAATGTTTTACTTCTCTGCCTTTATAACAAATAACTTCGGACACAATTTAAATAGTTCCTAGTGATTTACAGTCAGGGATATCAAAAGAGTTGGTGGAGTGCCATATATACAGTAAGGTCTCCAGAGTAGGACATTCAAATAACCTGACTTCTCTGTAACCTTTATTGTATCTGTAACTGTGGATACATACATAGATGTTTCATGATAGTTTAATACAAGGATGAATTTCAAAATCCTTCATAAATTCATTCAGCAGAAATTACTCAATTCTTCTTCTCTATACCTCAGAAAGGAAAATGACAAATAGAAAGACTTCAGAAGCATAGAGTCCTGGTTGATTTTTTTTTTTGTCAACTTATCACATGCTAGAAATTATCTGAAGGAACCTCAACTGAGTAACTGACTCTATCCAGATTGCTCATAAGCAAATCTGTAGGGCATTTCTTGATTAATGACTAATGTGGAAGGGTCCAACCTAAAGGGTGGGGGGTGTGATGCTGCCTCCTCTAGTCAGGTGGTCCCCAGTCCTGTAAGAAATCACTTCAAGCAAGCCATGCAAGCCAGTGAGCAGAGTTCCTCTATGCTTCTACTTCAGTTCCTGCCTCCAGGCTCCTGCCCTGAGACTTCCCTTGGTGACCCAAGAGCTATAAGAAGAAATAAACCCTTTCCTCCCAGTTTTGTCATGATGTTTTATTGCAGCAATTGAAACCCTAATGGAGACATAGTGTAGGTAAGGCAAACTGTAAGAAGGGCTCTTCTTCACATACGGAGAATGCCTGTGGGTTGTAGTGGCTGAGAAGGAAAGCACATGGTAAGACGGGAAACATAGGTGTTGGGGACCTAAAATAGTGCTGTGAGTCTCAGATGATGCAAGAGTGAGGAAGTGTGAGGTCACAAAGCACCTCAGAGGACTCAGATGCCTCATCATGGAGGTAGACATTCTGAGTGATGAGATGCAAAGAGAGTATTTTAGGATGGAAGTGACACAGTTATATTTGAACTCTATAAATCCAATCTGATTGTGGGACTCAGAATAGAGGCTATTGGCAGTATCCAGAGAAGGATGACAGTGGCCTAACTTGAACATGGCCAGTAGTTACGGGAAGAAGTTGCATCCTAGAGACACATTAGAGGTCAAGACAACTCAGTGCTGACTCTGTAAGGGTGGTAACCAAAAGTTTAAGAATGGTGCTCTACTTCAGATTTGGATGACAGCAGAGATAGCGGAGTGGGTCTCTGAAGTAGGAAGAATGAGAGGAAGAACAGATGAGCAGGTGTATTGGTCAGGGTTCTCTTGAGCAACAAAACCAATAGGCTGTGTCGTGTGTGTGTGAGTGTGTGTGTGTGTGTGTGTGTGTGTGTGTGTGTGTGTGTGTGTGTAAAAGAATTTAGTAAGTCAGCTGTAAAAGTAATAACAACAGCAAAATCACACATGAGTGCTGAGAACCGATTTACTTAGTCTTTGAGGCTGGGTACCTTATCAGTCAGAGTATTCCCACAGAGAAGACTCAGTTATTGCCTTTCACTATTGGGGGCCTGACAACTGGGTAGTTGCTTGGTCCACAAGCCTGGGTAGCTCAGCAGTCCCAATCTGACTTTGGAAACCGAGAACGTTCCTAGAGCACCAGCCACTGGTGTGCCTAGTCCATGATGAAAGCTTGGTAACACTGTTTCGGACAGTAGCAGAAAAATCAGCATTAGCAGCAAATTAACGTGGTGGTAGGGAAGGCCAAGTGATCAAGAGGCAAGATCTTCCTTATGTCATACCTCTTTTATTAGAAAGTGCTGTCCACAGTTGAGGCAGGCATCAATCAAGGCAATTAGGACATGCTACTCAAGTGATTCTAATTCGTAGTAGTTTGACATTAAAACCAACCATAATAGTATTCCTGATGAAAGACCAAGTTCTGGGCCAACTGTTGGGTTAGACTGGATTTCTTACTGTAGTGTGAAATCCCTTGGCTTGGAGCTAGACCACTGTGATTTCTCACCTCAACCCCTGTGTCCTGTCAAGGCAGCTTATCATATTCATTTTTTCTCCTGCAAATGGGCACAATTTTCTGTACATCACTTTAAGATTGTTATAAGGAATAAATAAGTTAAAAAACCTACTACTGAGCCCAAGTCTCCAGACTGCTTCCTCCCCACCTCTTGCCCACTAATGTAGCTAGAGGGCTTCTCTCCAGGTTTCCCAAGCCCCGCAGTCCCACAATCCACTTATAAAATAATCACTCAGATGCTTATATCACTTATAAACTGTATGGCCGTGGCAGGCTTCTTGCTAACTGTTCTTTTATCTTAAATTAACCCATTTTTATAAATCTATACCTTGCCACGTGGCTGGTGGTTTACTGGCGTCTTCACATCTGTTTGTCCTGGCGTTGGCTGCAATTTCTCTCCCCCCAGCCTTCCGCTTCCCAGAATTCTCCTCTCTCCTTGTCCCACCTACTTCCTGCCTCGTCACTGGCCACCAGTGTTTTATTTACATAGAGTAATATCCACAGCACTTCCCCTTTTCTTCTTTTTTTAAAAAGGAAGGTTTTAACTTTAACATGGTAAAATTACATATAACAAAACAATTACCGAGCAAGAATTATAGTTACAATATTAAAGAAAATGTCTTATCTATCTTATATTTGTGAGTTTAAGGTTTTATAGCTAACTTATCTTTTATCATAACTGAGGAAATTATAACTATCTAGTTTTTAACCACATCAAAGACCTGAGAAGGAACATAATGGTACCTGAGAAATGGTAGATGGATGCAAGCAACTTTCGGGAATCTTGCAAGAGTAGACCAAGACAGCTGGCAGCCTGGGCAGTCACCTAATGTTTCTCAGCATTGTTGGTGCATTCAAATTGGCTATAGGCCTAGAGTATCTGACAGACCATTTTCAGAAGCAGGAATTCTGAGAGACCATCTTACCCTGTCTTGGCAGAGTACAGTGGTCGCTTTCCTTGTGTCCCGCTTGTCCAGAAAGGACAGCATTGCATTTGTACTGTCAGCCATCAAGGCAAGGGCAGTTCTTTGCCCAGTAGGCCATTTTGTGCCAAAAGACAAACTTCCAAATGGAAATGTCTTAGAAGCCCAACATTCTCTCGGGATCAATTGGTGCAGCCAGGAGCAATTGTGTCTCACGTCAACAGAATTTTAAGTTATTTAAATGCCATATTCTCTAGGTCTATGAAGTGTTTGAAGATTACCTATCTATCTGAAATATCTCTATGTATACCTAGAAGACTTAACTAACATGGCTATAAATATGATTATCATAGATGACTAATTATTAATCTATTTTAATTATCCATTATAATTTTAAATGAGTTACATAAACAATACCTCAAACAAGAATAGAAATATATATATACAGTATAACAAAACCAACTTCAAGCCTGTATCAACAAACCAAAATCTACACCAATGTAAAACATTTTAAACATAAACTAAAATCTATACCAATGTAAAACATTTTAAACATAAACTAAAATCTATACCAATGTAAAACATTTTAAACAAGTTGTTATTTAAAAGTAGGTTTATTAATCTACCCTTTTATCTTATCATCTCTATATCCTCCTATATATCTAATCATATCCCCTTTTTCTTTTTTAGAAAGAGATCACATTTATAATCAACCTGTTTTAAATAAAAATATTGGTTTTGTCTGTCCCACACCAGAGGGCTCTTCTGATTTGGGACACAAGAATTGCCTAACCATTTTTTTTTTTTTAAAGCAATATGTCTGGGTTTAGAGGGGGAGTGAGCCAATTCCACCTCTAAAGCCAGCTTGGTATATTTGGGAATTTGGGCGTAGCATCTCTTACTACTTCCTGCTGGAGGGGGGCGCTGTATCTTATGGGGATGCAAAGAAAATTTTAGACCTATGGGGTAGTCCGTGAGGCTGTATTGTTTGAACCAGTTGCCTTGAAACCACTCTGGATGCTGGATCATCTGGGCCATGGTGTCATCGGAGACCTTTCAGGGGGTCTTGGCTGTTGAAACCTGATGTATCTTAATCTGGAACAAATCCATAGCCTCTGGCTTTCTGTGGAAACAAAAGCAGAACCTCTTTTCCAAAGCAACATATCCTTAAATCCAAATTTTGAAGTCAAGGTACCTTTAAAATATACATTTTGGCATAACTCAACAGCTTTTGCAATCAAATGTTTTTTTTCAGTTACAAATATCAAAGACAAGTCTCAGAAATAGTGGGTCTAAGCTTTTATCAAAGCAGCGTGTAGCCCAGAAACCTCTTTTTTTTTTTTTTTTTTTTTTTTTTTTTTTTTTTTTAATACTAGTAAAGACTAAATCTACCACACAGCTTAATGTGCCTCTGGCAGACCCCTCATTTCCGCCACACTGCCGGTCAAACACACACGCCAGGAACCTGCCAGTGTTCAAACCCGCGTTTTGCGCCGTCTAGCTGCTCATATGAGACAAGAAGCAGGAACCTGGTTTTGGCTCTGTTTAGAATTGGTTATTAAATATTCTCAGGTTTAAGGTGGAAGCTCGAGCCGTTGGGCGCCATTTGTAGCTAGAGGGCTTCTCTCCAGGTTTCCCAAGCCCCGCAGTCCCACAATCCACTTATAAAATAATCACTCAGATGCTTATATCACTTATAAACTGTATGGCCGTGGCAGGCTTCTTGCTAACTGTTCTTTTATCTTAAATTAACCCATTTTTATAAATCTATACCTTGCCACGTGGCTGGTGGTTTACTGGCGTCTTCACATCTGTTTGTCCTGGCGGTGGCTGCAATTTCTCTCCCCCCAGCCTTCCGCTTCCCAGAATTCTCCTCTCTCCTTGTCCCACCTACTTCCTGCCTCGTCACTGGCCACCAGTGTTTTATTTACATAGAGTAATATCCACAGCACACTAGGGCTTTACCTGAAATTTCAGTTAATACTCAATTTGAAAACAACTATAGTGAGACTCCATCTCAAGAAACAAAAGAGTAACATTTATTGCCAAACTTCCTTTTAATAAGCCTCCAAAATTTGTCCTGAATACCCTATAACAGTTCGTGCAGCCTCAGGTTGTGGACCAGGGCTGGAGAAGAGGCTTACGGTCCAGCTGTGTTGCATAGGCCAGACCTCTCAGATAATCCATTCATGCTCTCATCATCATTATTTGTCTGTTAGAAGCTGCTTGGTCATTAACACAGTGGTCTAAAACCCCCCTAGTCTGTGTCCTCTGCAAAAGGTTGATCAATTGTCACAATACACAATAAAGCCATTCAACCCAAGACAGATAGCTTTGCTGCATCCCCAGGATGATCAATGACACCATCACTGGAGGTAACTTGAATTGTATCCAAAACACTTACATGGGCCACATCCTGGTAGAAATGACCTGTCAATGGCAGACAGTCTGAAGACAAATAATCCCATGGATGACTTGCTCAATCTGTCTCCTTCTCAGCAGTATGAACCAATGAATATTCAAAGCAAGTGTTGTAGTAGGGGCATCCAAGGAATGCAGAATGTGTTCCTTGTTGATAGAAGACACATTCTGCTCTTACCTAACAGCCAAACCCAAATGTTTTATTTGGCTTTCATGAAGATAAACTTCAGGTGTAAAAGAGTCCACTGCCCTGGGAGGTTCCCATAAACCCCCAATTCTGAACATTGCTTCTCCATCTCATCTTTTCTAAATCTAATACTTCCACTTAAGAGTGCTTGCCACTTGCTAATCCTGACAGCTGTGAACTGAGTGTTTCTTTAATCACGCATTCACTGAGGTCTGTGGAAAGCACATCAGCCATCACTAAGTAAAGTATTAGCATATGGGATGGGAGGGAAATGTTGCCAATTCTTTAATTAGGAACACTCAGGTTTTCCAGATATAAGAACCGTGTGCCTTTTGGAGGAGTGAGTGTACTTAGCCCCTGACAGACCTTCCTGCTATATACTGGTTAAGATAGTAGTTATTTGAAGAAATATTTAGTTACTTGAGGAGCAGACTAGGATAGGTACAAGGAAACACATTAGATTTCACCTCGAAGAAGAGCCATCAAATATTGGGTGAAGGACTGTATGGCCTCTTAAACAAAGGACTCTCTACATCTCCTGAGATGAACATCTTCCCCTCATGATCAAGAATCCTAACCCAAGCTAAACCCTTCATTCTCGAAAAGCCCCAGGCATCTATCCAACCACCCATTCTTAGAAAGGCAACAAAAATCCCTTGTCCTGACCCAACTCCCATTTGTAGCTAAAGTTTTCCTAGTCCTACCTGGCCCACGGTCAGGACAAATCTCTCTTACCCACCAGTCCCGCAGCCTCTCGGACCCAAGCAAACACAGAGACTTATATTACTTATAAACTGCATGGCTGTGGCCGGCTTCTTGCTATCTAGTTCTTATAGCTTAAATTAACCCATTTCTATACATCTATACCTTGCCACATGGCTCATGGCTTACCGGTATCTTACATCGTGCTTCTCATTGCAGTGGCTGGCAGCATCTCTCTGACTCAGCCTTCCACTTCCCAGAATTCTCCTCTCTGCTTGTCCCACCTACACTATACTTCCTGCCTGGCTACTGGCCAATCAGTGTTTTATTTATCAATCAATCAATCATAGCAACACATTGTCACAGCATACAGAAAGACATCCACAGACCCATCTGGTATAAAACCCCCGGCTTCCCCATCCCCATGAGGCACTGCCTTCATGCCTGAGGGAAGGTCACTGGCCCCTCATAGCAATAAAGGTGCTTTCTGTTTCTATTGAGGTCAGTTTCAGTCCCTTCATTTCCACATCACCTGACTGTAGCCCAGTCAGCTTGGAACATGAGAGTGAAATGCATGGGACTCACAAAGCCAGGATCCGGGGCTTCCTCATTTTCATTCTCTGTCCTCCACAACCATGTCGACCAAAGCACACACACACACACAGCCATGCCATGGCACCTACAGTGTAACTACTGTAGGGTAAAAACAGAGGTTCCCAATTGCCATGTGCTCTGGTACAAAACACAGACTGCTAAGAGAAGACATGCAGAGGGTTGCTAATATGCATTTCCATATGCACATGGGCGTGAATGGTTCTTTCTCCAGCTGTGGCACTGGATTCTAGATTATATGATCTACTTAACAAAGATGCACAATTTTAGAGCAAGGTGTAACAAAACAAAGAAAAAAGGTTTGAATCTCTTAGATCTGCAACCGTGGGAAGGTGAATAGCCAGACGACAAGGCTATTAGTGAAGCGTATTATTAGGCTCTTCTTGTTCTGTCTCCAGACTCATGAGGAGTCAAAGCTATTACCAAAGGCCAACATTTGTTCTCCCCAGTGAAGAGGGGCATGGAGACCATTTGTGTTTAACTTCTAGGTAAATACAAGGGGCACGGGGTATTCTCCTGGATCACTTCTGTCTTCAGTTCCTTCATATTCTGCTCTCCCTTAATATATCTCCAAGTTTAATCCTTCTAAATATGGTCCAGTTGGAGATGCCAAGCAACTTGCCCTTGCCAGGGAGACACTGCTTAAAGGTTTTCTCTCGAGCCCTTGAAGAAAATGCTGGTTTTTTTAAAGCATTTAAAAAAATAGCCCAGAAATCTGTAGCCTGCAGGCTCTGTGGATCTCTGAGGCTGTCCAGAGTGTAAGAAACTTCTCACTAGTGACTATGACTGTTCCCCAGGCCCCGTAAGCGATGATCACCAAAGCAGCCTGACAGGCACGATCTAAAATGTAGCCTCAGAATAATGAAGATGCCCAGACTCTCCCTGCTGGCTCCCATGGGTAATGAAAGCCTGAGGGAAAGGCTCACTCACTAGGGTTTCATAAGCAGAGGAAGAATAAAAGGACGTCTGTCTTAAAGAAATTCACTTTTGTCCAGTCTGCCCTTGCTTTAGAAGAACAGTATAGGGGATGTAAACTTTTTTTTTTCATGATCAAAGTGACGTTCCATTGCTGAGAATGTCTTTTAACTACTGAAGTGTTTCATTAGCAACAATTTCTTCAAAAAAAAAAATTATCCACTAACAGGAGTTTCATTTTGCCTCATATGCTAAAGAAATGCAAAGATGGTTATTTTTATATACCAGGAACACAGACAATAAAGTGCATTTCAGCCCTATTTCCTTTTCCCATCACACAACTTTGCACGGTCTCTGCAATCTTTAACTATACTGCCAATGCTTCATTTCTTGGGGCATGCCCAAAAGGTGACCACTAACAATCCTACTCAAAGGTACAGTACACATGCTTGAGTGACAGGAGTCCTAGCAGGAAAGGATGGGGACACATGAGCTGTCCTTCCACCTGCACCATGGACCACGCTGGACCACAGCCCAGAGCTGCACTGTGCAGTCCCTCTCAGAACAGGATTCTGAATTCAGGGCTTGTTTTCCTTATTGAGCAATATGATGTGATTGCAGTCACTTCTCAGTATCTGTGAGATGGGATCCAGGACCCCTGTCACTAATACAAAATGACTGGTGATTTCCTTTTCACCTACATCCTCCCATGTACTTTGAACCATTTCGATGTGGTTTATAGACCCTAACACAATGTCAGTGCCATGTAAAGAGTTGTATTGTCTGGGAAGATGACAAGAAAGATGGGCGTGTCCATACAGGCTCAGTTAAATATTAATGTTATTTATTTATTTTTGGAGATAGAATCTCATGTAGCCCAGACTGACCTTAAACTCTTCTTTATTAGAGAATGAGTGATATGTAACTCTTGATCCTCATACTTCCATATATCTTGTGCTGAGACACTCAATTTTTAATATATATTCTTTTTTTCAATCCTAGTGTGTATTAGTTACTTTTCTATTATAGTGACAAAACACCATGACAAGGAACTTTATAGGAGGAAGGGTTTATTGGGGGCCTTACAGTTCCAGACAGATAGGAGTTAGTCCATTAGCACCATGACAAGGAGCATGGTTGCCGGGAAGCAGGCATGGCACCAGAGGAGCAGCTGAGAGGTCACATCTGTTCCTACTTCAGAGGCTAGCTATTATTATTCTAAGATGATGATTTCTAGATGTGATGTGATCCATGCAGCAACAGAAGCCCCCCCCCCACCGTCCCACCACCTTCTCTGAACTGTAAGTTTTATAGAGCAGGTCTTAATTGCTCAGGGAGCATTAGTCCTTTTCAGTTGCAAGGTTACTTTGTGGTTGAGTGAAATATGTACTGTTGCTAATATGTTGAATACAGTATCACAAGAAAAAGCAGTAAAAATGTTACATAATTGTTTTATATTAGTATCCCATTTGCTTGAAATAGAAAATCAATAATTTCAAAATCAAGGTCAGTTGTGTTTGTGTGTGTGTGTTTGTGTTTTTGTGTGTGTGTTTTTAAATTTGTAGAATCAAAGCTAGTTGAAGATAATTCCACCAAAATTAAAATATTTAATGCTCTTACTAATTCTATCTTAAATTTGCTTGAAAATTCTAACATTAAAAACCAAATGTTTTTTGACAGAAGATGTGAATGAAGTTTGGACATATTAACTAACGTATTACCATGGTCTTGCTAATTGATTAAGCCCACAGAGAGAAATGCATGTGGACTCAACTCTGCTGTGTATATTATTCATGTTTGCATCCAAGAAATGATTTATAGAAGTAATTGTCAGTTGTCACATTTCAAAAGCTTTATGAACCCATCTTTTTACAAATAAAAAGGAAAATCAGCGTGGCTGTCATGACTGCACTTCCACCAAGTGGGTTTCCTCCCGACCTGCCTGGAGCTCAGCATAGCTGCTCTAGCCTTAGCACTCCCCAAGAGTTTCTGACTGTGAGTGAGATCTGTGTATTGTGGGTGCATGATTCCTTACAATCAGCTAGAAAAGGTTAATCACAGTACTCAACAAATATAAAAAGCTCCAGGTTTTAAAGTTTTAGGAATTTGCTGTTATGGAAACAACTATATATAACTTCTATATAGTCCACAATTCCATGTGCTAAAATAAACTTTTCCTTTCCCGTGCTGCATGTTTCTCAGCCTTCCCTGCCTTCTCCAGGCAAGTGCTTGTGTGTTCTGCAGCTGTACTTCTTTTAAGTCTGGCTTGCAGAATTTCTTTGGATGGACTAACTTACCGTGAAGGCTCTGCGACTCACCTAGGCTGCTGCCTTTACCACCCTCCTCACTTTTTTTAGCATTTTTATGCATCCTACTTCATTCACCACCTATGTTATTTCAGCTTTCAGTTTCTAACTACTGTGAGTGATGTTTCTATGAGCATTTGTGGATCAGCTTTTGTGTGAGAGTAAGTTTTTATTTATCTGGGGTAGATTTCCAGGAATAGAAATACTGGGAGTCAGGACAGGTTATCTTCTGGTCAAGGAAGACAGTTCGTACTCAGATTGGGGGCCTTACTCATTCTCTACCTCTTTCACTTCACAGACCTCTCCCCACCAGTATCTCCAGATGTTTTGCCAACACTGACTCTGCCCTTAAGGCAGTAAGACTGTGAATAAATTTCTTCCAAATATTTTATAACATTTAAGCCACAAATATAATAAAAATTGATAAATGAAAGAGAAACTCACAGTGCCTATGGCAGAATGCTCGGCAGTCCTTCCTCAGGTGCCTGTCATGTGCCAAGGACAAATGGAAGCATAAGTTATAGAGAAAAGAAGCATGGTCTGTCTATGAAAAGTACATAGAGTTATGATAACTTATAAAGTCCAACTAGGGACGAGGGAGATGGCTTGGCAATTAACAGAGCCTGTGGCCCAGAGTTCAGTTCCCAACACCCGTGACAGTCTAGAACCACAGCACCAGGGGATCTGATACCTTCTTTTGGCCTCCAGAGACACTTACACACATAGGCACCTGCCCCCCACACAGACACACAGACACAGAAATAAAAATAAATCTTTAAAAAAATTCAAACAAAGCCTGAAATTCTCTCGGTTACTTTTAAAGAAATGCTGAATGCCCTGTAGAAATGAATTAACATAAATATCATATGCCAAAACCCATGATAATTTCAAATATCTAAGTTTTTGGTGAGAAAATTTTCTCAGTTACATTAACAAATCCTTAATAGGTTTCTTGAGCATTCACACAGGCATAATTATTTGGGAGCTTGAAAAATAGGACATGAAAGTTGATTTAAAGTTATGTTGGCAACTGTAAGGAGCACTATGCAAATGTACTTTTTTGTCATGATTTTCAGGAAGAACTATATATTATTTATCATATGGTAAATTTCACACTAATGGTTGGAATATTTTCTTAGATAAAATTTAAATCTTTAGCTTGTTCAGTTTGCAGAGTCAGGAAAAAACAGTTTATTCCCAATTGTCTTGTTCTTTGTCTTACGTACAGTTGCACATAAACAAAATATTTCATCCCTCCTTCCCTTCCCATATTTCATTATGACGCAGTATAATTTCAAATTTTAAAATTGTTTCTTGCTTAGCTTCATCTTTCATATTCCATGGACATAGACATAGTATATTACAGTTTTGGAGGAAGCTTCATGTTATTTATTGAGTCATATTTCAGGGGACGTAGTTTTGCTCCATATCCTCATGGTAATCCCCCTGCATTGGAGTGCTGTGATTACAGGCCTGGGCTGTGCTTGTGTTTTTGAGTGGGATTTGGATGTTTGTTTAAATTTTCTGTGTATTTCCATATTTTTGGGTTTCTATACCCAGAGAGCAGCTTTGTTGATTCTTTAGAGTGCATGTGTACTTTGTTGGCATGCTTTTTAATTGTTTCTTCATGTTGAAGTCCAGCAAGTGTCTTCTTTTCTTTAGAAGAGTCCTTTGCATTTCACAGTAACATTAATACAGATTCTGTGAGGCAAATGATGTTTCCTCTTACTTCTCACAAGGTTTACTGTGGCCCAGACTGACAAAGACAAAAACAGATGAAAAGCCACACAAGAGTGTGTTTACCCACTGGCTTCACCTCGCGCACAAATCACAGAAAGTGTCCTATAGATTGGCTCCTGCTTCTGCCTTCTTTCCTGAAGTGGGGATGGATGTCAGGGTGGAACTGGAAAATTCCCTGGGCAGCTGGTCACAGTGAACCAAGGGAATCCCAAGAAGGCCTTCGACAGCCTCTTCTCCCTTTGTGTGTGTGTGTGTGTGTGTGTGTGTGTGTGTGTGTGTGTGTGTGTGTGTGTGTGGTATGCATGCATGTACATGTGCAGGTACATGTGTGTATGTGTGTCTGGAGGCCAGAGGGAAACCCCAGGCATCATCCTCAGAAACACCATCCAGCTTTTCTAAGACAGGGTCTCCTTTTGACCTGGCACTCACTAGTTGGGCTAGGATGACTGGCCAGTGATCCCCAGGAATCCTCCTGTCTTCACTTCTCCAGCACTGGGGTTATCAGAGCGTTCTATCATGCTTGGAATTTTTTAAATGTGAATTCTAAGAAGTGAATTTGGTTCCCAGGCTTCTGAGGTAGGTGCTTTTCTGCTTGAGCTGTCTCCCCAGCCCCCCCTGCCCCCCCACCCGTGACTAGGTCTTTTCTCTATGCTACGTGGTAGGAACACTAATACTTTATTTTTCTTCATATCAGATGGAGGTAGTTGTGTACTGTCCAAACTATTTTATAGAAATGTATTTATGTTGTGCTAAGATGCTTTCTTTAGTTTCTGCCCTTGTTACCACCACACCTTGTTGATAGAAATCACTATGTAAGAGGTTTGCTTTGTACAGAGTGATTCTAACCCTCTGTAATGGCTCATATGCTTCAGGGCTCTCTTCTCTTCCAGGGGACTTTTACAGCCAGGACATTGGGACAGCCTCCTCTGAACATCCCATTACTTCTTTATTTATTGGCACTAGAGATTGAACCCAGAGTCTCAGCAGCAAAACCTCTTAATTGAGTTCGATCCCCAATTAAAGAAGATGTAATTCTACACCAGACTGTTTGTTAAATATGTTTTTTTTTTTTAGAACAAACTTTCTCCTCCCATATTTTGATTAAACTTTTGCTTTTGATGCATGGGTCTCATGAAATAATCCAGACATATTTTAGTCAGTCATGTACTGTTTCTTTCTTTGAGATTTTGTTTATTTTATTTTATGTATATAAGTGTTTGCCTGTGTGGATGTTTGTGTACTAGGTAAGTGCAGGACTTCTGGAGGTCAGTTGGAGACATTGGATCCCCTGAAACTAGTTATTGACAGTCATGAACTACCATGTGGGTCTTGGGATCTGAACCCAGGTTCTCTACAGGAGCAACAGGTGTTTTTAACAACAGAACCATCTCTCCAGCCCCTCATGTAAGTTTTGATTGTTACATACATCTACCTAACCAAACCACCATCCCCCAAATACTTCCGTGAGTATAACCATGTGACTTCCACTCAACTGTATCTACCAAAGAAATTGTTTTCTGATTTCTATCCCTGTAGGTTATTTTTCTTGTTTCTAGATATCATTGAAAGGGAAATCTCCTGAAAGTTGTATCTGTTTCCATCTGATATAACATTGCTGATCTTCATCCCTGTTGTTGTATGTATTGAATTTTGTTTTCTTTTTCACGCTTTCTCATTCCAGTTTACAAAGAACCACAATTTGTAAATCCACCCAACTGTTGGTGGATGCTCAGTTCCTTTCCAGTCCAAGTAACTGCAATAAAGTTTTTCATACTGGCTTCTATTGATCTTAAATAAATACTGAGGGGTAACTTAGGAGTTAGCCTTGTTTAAAGTTGTATGAAATTGCCAAGTTTCAAAAGATTTGTAGCTTTCTTTGAGTGTGTGTGTTTGTGTGTGTGTGTGTGTCTGTGTCTGTGTGTGTGTGTGTGCGCACATGCTGACATGCATGTCTCATGCATGTGTGGAGACCAGAGGTTATCCTTGGGTGTCTTAGCAACCATACTCCTTATTTTGTGAGACAGGGTCCCTCACTGATTCAGCTAGTGCTCTGGCCAGGAAACCCCAGGAAGCCTCCTGCCACTGACTTTCCAGTAGTGGAATTACAAAAACATGCTGTCCTCTCTCTCACCATAACCAGCTTTTTATGTGGGTCCTAGAGATTGAACTCAGTATTCATGCTTGTGTGGCAAGCTTTTCCTAAGCTATCCACCCTGAGCAGTTCTGCATTCCTAGCAGAAGTATGTGCGAGTCCCCATTACTAGGTATTCCCCGCCAGTCTTCCTGGCTCCCTTTGGTTAGTGGTGGTGTGGTATGTGCTGAGCAGTCTCCAGGCTTGGCCACTGCTTGGTTCCTTTCCGTTCACCACGTCTTTTATTTTCTGTGTCCTGGTACTTTGTGCCAAGCCTGGAGGGACTGACCCTCTTAGTGTTATCCAATTTCAGAAAATATGAACTAGCTCACCTATAGATACACATATGAAACACCAACCAGCCAATCCAGGGTACTCCCTCTTCCCCTAGCTCCCCAGAAAGTTCTCCCACTCTGTGTCTCTGCCTTCATATCTACCTTGAGATAGGAAGCAGAAAGTCCCTACATCTGAGAGCCAGGAAGAAACTCAGAGTAGCTGATCCTAAGCCTGATGGGGTACTTTGGTCCCTTCCCATTGGACCTACTACAAAGGCTCCTGGCCAACACCCTTTTATCTCCTTCTGCTTGTGATTACACTAGTTCCTCCGGGTATGAGCCCTAAGAGTTGTAAGTCCTTCCTTTTGGGAACTGGGGGATTGTTGAGTATCAAGACAGCGAGATCTGTCTCCTGATGTATTGGGCCTGCTGTACCTTTTATTTCTATTAATACAGTATATTTTAAAATAAATCTTCTGTACCTCTTTAGATGTTTTTAAGAGCAAATCAGATTTTTTTTCTTTTAGCAGTGCTTAGGAGCTGAACCAAACATTCTTCAATTTTTGCAATTATTTTCTAATAATTCAGCTTCCTAAGTTATTGAGTCTTCTTTGCTTATGACCTGACTGTCTCTTTCTGGTTCTCAGGGGAATTCACTTAGCTCACCATCTGTGCTCTTGATGTCCTCAGGTTGGGGGTCTGTCTGCTCTGATATCCTAGGATGATCCCACATCACATTCAGTTAAGGTCTTCACTGGCTGCTTATTCCCAAATATTCTTTGCTAAAGGCTTCTGTTCCTGTGCAGAAGCCTGCAAGAAAGGACATGTATTTGTGGACAGGTTTGTTTACTGGCTTGTTGTCCCCTTGGGCATGAGCACTGTGCCATCTACTTTTTCTAGTTAACAACAGTGAACCTTTGCTTTCTCTTGCCCTGTGCCTAAACAGCCCCCTGCCCATCCTGTCAAGACAGAGATGGCATCAGGACTGTTGTGGGCCTCTGCCCTCGTGGAAGTGGCTATCTTGGTCTGCCTCAAGTCTGTGTGGCTCTCTTTGAGTCCTCATTGCTGTTGATTAAATGCATTAAAAAGACCACCTAGCAATCACACCAAAATCTGTGGTTCTGTAGTTTATGCAGAGTATTCTTAGTAGGGTTCAAGTGATAGTTCCCTGAACTCTTTCCTGTGCCTGCTGGAATCCAAGCTCCATCTTGACTGGTTTGTATATTGTTAGTTGTCTGTGGGTTATTTTCATTCTCCATAGTTAACAGGCCCTTGGGTCTCTGTTGCTGCTTGTAATAAATTTTACAGCCATGGGACTGGGTTTATCGATTTGTTTCTCAGATCCTCCATCTTCCAAGACATTTTTCTTCTGATTTAAAAAAGAGAGAAACAAACAAACAAAGCAACAACAAAAGAAAACAAAAAAAAAGAAACAACAGCTAAAATAAATAAATAAATAAATAAAATAAGATAAACCAACCTAGCTGGTTGAAGCCATTGTGGAGGTCATGGCTTTTGTTCTCTTTCCTGAATCCTTCCCCAGCTCTTTCCTCTATAGTGAAGCAGCTTCCTTTTTATCCTGAGCATGCTCTAGCCTTTGTTCTTAGCTTGCAATGTTTCAAAAAGAAATGTTTAACAGCAAGGAGTGCTGGAGCAGAAAAGGCCTTTTTTGTGGGGTATTATAATTCTGATGTCTTGGGAATCTTGATGGCATCACATGTTGGATTGCCTGGATGTGATGTCAACATGTGTGAGTTAGCTTTACGTTAATGTAATCTTTTTTTGTCCCTGGAATCAATAGTAATTCTTCTGGATTAACATTGGTCTCACACTGACCTGTTCTTTCTTATCATTCAGTTAAACTTCAAGAAAGTTAGTTAACCTTCCACTTTCCTGAGAATTTTCTGTTTTAGCACTTTCCACGCTGTAGCATGGGGTTGTCTACCTTGTTTAATGAATTGACCATTCTTCTCTGACTTGTGGGTGAGGAAGTAGTCAAATACTTCTATCAGAGCTCAGGAAGCTGCATCCAGCCACCTGTTCCTCATCCTTGTATCACCAGACATGCTTCTGGGGGTCATCTTTTCCCCTTTGAGTTTCTCATTGCTTTTATCAGTACTTCTAATTTGTGTAGATACAGGTTCTTTTTTAAATCCTGTCATATGCATTAGCTATTTTTTCAGCAGTAGTAACAAACAGACCTCTTCTATTTTGTCTGGATACCAGGGCTTCAGAATGCTATGACAGATGTCCTACTTATTACACAATTATTTAATCAGAAGATAATTATTTAATGTAGATAAGAAACACTGAGACTTGTTAAGTGGGATGAAATGCTATGAAAATTGACCATAGCAATTTGTTCTTTGTATCTGAGGGTTTCTACTTTTGTGGATAAAAATGTAAGCCTCTGGAGTTTGCACCTGCTCTCAACAACTACTTATTAATACTGAAACAATTTATTACAAACTGTAAGTAAGCTAGAGTTGACTTGAAATACACAGCTGCATGTACATAGGTGATGTGGAAATCCTAAACTATTTTATATAAAGGATTTGAACATCTATAGGTTCTAGTTTCTTCAGGGAGTCCTAGAACCAAGACCCCACAGATGCTAAGGAATGATTATGTAACTGAAGACAACGGGTTCACATCCTCATGAATACAAAGCCAAAATAAGTACAAATCAAGACATGAGAGAGGAGAGAAGGATTGATGATCAGTGGGGTGAGGGTGAGCAGAGGAATTGTTTACAAGTCAACGCTTTCCTCCAACAGAAGAAGCCCTCATGCAGATGTTGTTCCAGGAGGCTATGCATACTTATTAGAAAGTACTTGAAGGGTAGGCACATTCCTGAGCATTCTCAATTTGAGGTCATAATTTACAAAAGACAGACATTTTGGATATGCTCAGGTGAAAGTCATGCAAATGTTTAAAAAGCCAAAATGGTGGACAAGAATGCATCAGAGCATGCTTAGATTTGTCACTAAATTCTTGCTGAAAATAAGTGAAAGGACACTAAAGGTGCATTAATATGTTAATATATGATTCTGTCTCTAAAAGTGTCTGTCTCATCTAGTGGCTAATAGTTGTGCTTGTCACATAAGGAGAAAAAAATATTCTGTATAGCTTTAGGACTTCACGGGTGGCATATACATGTGGCAGATTTTGCCTTCATGAAAAGAGAAACTCCTGACAATGAAATCTAATAGCTGCCAGAATGGACACTGGGAAGTCAATAATCTGAAGCTCTCAGAAGTAGGAAAACAAAAGCACACTAGCTTCACTTGAGCTACAGTGTGAAGACATCCTAATTTGGCAGCAAAATCCAAAAATTCTTTCTATCAGTAAGACTATAACTGGGAGTAAAGAGATGGCTCAGTGGTTAAGAGCATGAACTGTTCTTCCAGAGGACCTGGGTTCAATTACCAGCACCTACATGGCAGCTCACAACCATCTGTATGTAAATCCAGTACCAGGGGCATCCAATGTCCTCTTTTGGCCTCTATAGGCACTATACACATGCAGTATACAGATGCATATATATCTGTGCATATATGCATATATATTTGCAGGCAAAACACTCATATACATAAAATAAAATAAGGTGATAACTGTCAAAGAAACAGGTTTTAGGAAGGACTATTCAGAAATATTACTGAAAACAAGGAAGGGACTTCTTCATCAGGGAAGGTGGCTATTGCTCTAGTGGGAGTGTGCTGTTGCTATAGGGAAAATGCCTTGGTATAGCCCAGGAAGATGGCTATTGCACTCGAGGGAGCATTGTGCCGTTAACAAAAGAGCTAAGGCCCAAAAGTTAGAGAAATAAGGGTCTATTTTCTTAGATATGAGTAGGTAAAGATAGGAAGAACTGAGTGTGGGAAGCAGGACAAAAGAGCTGCATGACTGGTTAAACCAGGGCTGTTTTACCTGAGACCACCTGTCCTTGAGTGGACCAAAGCTCTGGAGCCCAGAGAAAGGTGGGTCAGTGGAGAGAAGATGGTTCAAGTAATCATTGACGAGACGGAGAGAGAACATCATTTGTAGGTCTGCATCTAGCCTTGTCATGGTAAACAAGGGGATTATGAGTCTTACCTAACCCATATGGGAAGAAATGATTCATTACATATAGAACCTTTCAGGAACACAAAATGGTGTGAGGATAACAAATTCTTTAAGCATCTTGTTGCTTTTTACTTGTGACTGTAGAATGGGCAACACCTTATTCCATAGAACAGAATGGAAGTTTTCACAAAGGACAGAGATGTTTGGCTTTATAGAAGTCCAAGTGGCAAAGAAAGCAGAAATGTACAAGTGATTGAGGGTTTTGCAATTGCTTTTCTTTAATAGTGAAAACATAGGGGACTTCCTTAGTAGGCTCAGGCAGTTTGATTAGAGTCTCCTGGTTTTTTGAAAACTGACCTTTTCTAAGGTTCAGCTTGATGAACTGATGCTTGGGTTCCATTTGGGTTTAGCCTGGTTTCCTGGGGCCTGGTGGAGGACCTTGGTCCAGAAGGGCCCCATGCTTTAACAACACTAAAGCAAAATATGTCATTGTGAAGATTTTATCAGTTTTTCTTTTCTAATCTATGAGCTATCTCTCCAAATCTCACTTCTTGGTATTTTAAGAAGTAGGTCTTGTAAAACTCAGGCTGGCCTCAAATTTGAGAGCCTCCTACCTTAGCATTTCTAGGACTTGGGTTCAGGATATTCACTATCATACCTACTTAATACTTTCTCAGTATTTATTAGCTTCTTTATCAGGCTATATCCATGTGTCTTTTAGTGATTCTTAGCCATGTGTTTAAGTACTTCCAGATGCTCCACTAGGCACTTGGGCTGCCAAACATTGACCCTACCTCCAGGAGACCACAGCTGTAGGGTATGTATATCTTGAATTGTCAATGTATAGCAGTCAGGATGACCATAGTAAGGGCAAGATTTCAAAGGCTATAACAACAAGCATCATATCATAATTTACATTCATGCATGAAAGATGAGAGGCATCCAGCTTAACTGTAGAGAATTTAATCTAAACAACTAGATGAATGGGAATGATATTGTCTGATATAAAGAAAAATATGGGCATAAAATGATGGAATAAGAGGAGAACAGGAATTCAGCTGGGCGCATAAAGCTTGGTAAACCTCCTTCAGACCCAAGTCACTTTTTCAATGATAGAGTTAAGAGTCTGAAATTTAGAGATGTGGTTCCAGGCCAGAATGATTAAATCTGGAGGTGACTTTTGGAACATCCTAGCCACAGAATTGACCTTGTACCATGAGGATAGTAATGTTTGAGCCCAATAGAGATCGTAATAGATTCTAGGCTAATAGATAGGATTCGGTAATGAGGGAAGCTTGCTATTTTCCAAAACAACCTAATTTTCAAAACAGTCTTCTCTGACCTGTGAGCATGGGTGTTCTGATTAGCTGAACAACATTGTGTAGATTATGTGAGCCTTGGGGCAAACTTCAAGGTTGACTTGATGCAATCCATTGGTGTGTTTCTTTGTCCTCTATTCATTATTCCCTGTGGCTAATTCATTCCCGGGGGACTCGGTGGTAATCGAATAGTATATGGAGAATGAATCTGGGCAGAGAGGTTTCATAATTAATTTTAAAAGACCATACTATAAATGAGATACAAAACTATAAGAATAGAATTAAAATTACATAAGTGTATTCTCAGGTGATAAGTTAATGAACGACTTAAATATTGAATACACTTGTTAGGTCTAGGAAGGGTCAGTCTCTTCTAGTTGCAAGAGGAACTAGGTTACAAGCCACATTGCCGACAGAGATGAAATTCATGACACCTTCTTACCATAAATAATTCCAAGCAAATTTGTTTTGAAAATTCTTGGCATCTATAGCTTGTTTTGAAAAACAAATATAAGTAAAATTCCTCCAAGTGCTAGAAATAAAGATGCAAGTGATTCTCAGTCATAACTAGTGGTCCGTGTTACAGAGACCTTGGCAAGTTAGGGTTGACAGAGGCATAGAGAATGAGAGTTGTGATTGTGTTACCAGACCCTCTCTTATAAGACCTGACTCACAGGTCCACCCTATTATAAGGCTTGGCTCTTGGGTCTAACCCCTGCTACAAGGCCTGGCTCTTGGGTCTACCCCCTGTTATAAGGCCTGGCTCTTGGGTCCAGATATCCTCCCTGTGTTAAGAGAAACTAATATTGAAGGTAGATAGAAATGTGGCAGTGAATTTATTTACAGCTTTGGCTTTAGAAAAAAATACAGCTCCATGCTTATCCACCTCATGTTGAACCACACTTAGAATTGATAATAAACAGAAGTTGAGAGAAAGTGCCAGGGGAATATTTTCATGCTGTGTTTTAAAAGATGTCTCGGATATTCACTATTTTTTTTTGTTATCAATAGACACCAAACCATCAGGTTTAATTTAGGAAGAATACTGTAGGCAAATAAATACACTAATTGTATTTATATTTCTAAACTCACGATGACCATTTTTATACCAAAATGGGGAGGCAAATGTGTAAGTTCATGTCTCTTATCAAGAATTTTGCAAGATTTTATCTATGCCCTTACTTAAACTGTATCTATCTATAATGTATATTTTGATAGGTACAGAATTTATAAGGAAACTTTTCCTTGAGAACTGACAAAAACTTTCAAACAATTTTATGTACAAAAATGTTAAGGCACTGAGCAAGAAGCCAAGCTGCTGCTTCAGTGTAGGCATTCCTGTGTGCATATGTTCTCATAGGGGGTCCTCTCAGTGTGTGGGTGAACTCAGGTTCCCACCATCTTTGTTCAGTGCTGCAGGCCACAGGAATATGAAGCAGGAATTCAGCTGACTGTATCAAAAGCTAATACCTGATAGAAGCAGGGTTCTTCCAGAAGAAAAAGCCAAGCCTCAAGGAGTCTTGGTGATATTAGCCTTTTAAATATATATTAGCTGGTTCCTTCCATGATTTTCTTGTATGCTTTGTGTGCTTCTAAGAATTTCTAACAGTGCATTTTATCTAAGATACCTCTCAAGCATCCAAGGACAAAAGGGCAGACAGAATAGCATTCCAGACCACCTGCTGTCTCTTGCATTAAGGTAAATACCCTTATGGAGACACTGCCTAGGCCAGGCAGACTTTAGGTTCATAGCTTTGCTTCTTGTGCAAATTAAGCTCAGAACCCCTTTCTCTCAGAGCCCAACATGGCACCTTCAGCAACTTAGAAAAAAGGCTTTTTTCATACCAGGTGCTTCAAGCTGTGAAGCAAGTTACCTAGCTATGGAGTACTCTTCCCCCACCCTGCCAGAAAATGGCAACATAGAAAAAAAGGGGAAATTTTATTTATAGACTCTTTTACCTAACCACTTCTAAGATTGTAGTTTGAGCACAGTTATGACAAACTTGTAACGTTTCACCTAACCACTTCTAAGAATATATTTTGAGCACATAAATTCCCTTTCTGATTTATTCCAGCCCTTATTTGACCCCCATCTCCTTTATTCACTCCCCTTTTGGGTTGCAAATGAAGCTGACTATCACTGCTCTTGTGGGAACCTGTGGTGATATTTTATTTGTGCTCTAACAAATAAAGCTTACCTGAGAATCAGAAGGAGGAGCTAGCCACTAGTTAACTATAGAGGTCTGGAGGCCTGTACAGACCGACAGGAAGTGATAGAGCTGGGTGAAAAGAGGAGTAATAAGGCAGGGTGGAGAGAGAAGCTTGCTCTCTTTTGGTGGAGGATTTCATAAGGGTAAGAACTAGTGGCTTGCTCTGCTTCTCTGATCTTTCAGCTTTTACCCTAATATCTGACTCTGGGTTTTTTATTAATAAGACCATTTAGCAATTCGTGTTACAGGGACCTTGAAAGCCTTGCATTGTATTGTAAATGACTGACTGCTTGTAAAGTTTTAGACTGGTTCCAGAGAGGAACGGGAAAGAACAAAGATGGAGACGAACAAAAATGAAGATGAGGATTAGGTGGAAAGAAGTTATTCAAAACTATGAGAGGACAGGAGGAGAAGGGACAGAGAGGAGCTAAGTACGAGTACAGAATTGAAACTGTGTAGATAGAATTTTGTCTCAAGAATAAAGTGAATGGACTAAAGAGCTCAGTGTACTTAGATTCCTTCCCTCAGATTATTCTCACCATTGATAGCATCTCTTCTGGAACCCTGGGGGGAAAAAAAGACTATTAGAGGCTGGACCCTATTAGCCTTCAATAGTCCTGTCCTTGTAGGGGACATCAACAATGATGAGAATATGTTTACTACCAATTTCTCAAGTCCACAGTCACTACATTCTTATATTTTTAGCCTTTGAAGTCTGAGTTATTCAGTCTGTATGATTATTAAAAATTGGCCTCACAGAAAATAATGCATGACAACTACTGAAGTGAACTGAGGCCCTTAACATAAAGAACCCAGTTCTTTTCCAGCACTTTATTAAACATATTCCATAGAGATGTAGACAATTTAAATCAGGAATTGTGACTGTGATAACCAATAACTAACCTGCACTCCATGGGATCTGATGAACCATACAAGAATTTTGCATTCTGGCCTGAGTAATGGAACGTAATTAAATTTAGGCATACTTAGAGTAATTGCTAGAAACTGTGTTACTATTTGCAAAGTAAGTAAATAAATATTGCTAACCTTAAAGAAACCAAAGCAAATAGTTTACCTGAGTTATGTGCTCACTGTTTCAGGTAGGAGGGTGGGTGTCAAAGATTATGTGAAGGACTTTAAGTCACTTCTTATCAGCAAACAGGCTTCACACTGGGGTCTCTGAAGGCTAGGTAAGATAGCAGAGAACCTTTGGACAAGGCCTCAGGCCCCTAATCAGTTCTGGGACTTAGCCAGGCCCCAGTGGTGGGGAAATCACTTGCACTGAAGAGATAGTTTAGAGATCAAAACTGGGAGTTACATGGGAAAGCGGCTCTATTCATCGAAGTCCTTTTTGTTTCAGAAAGGACTTGGCAGCTTGACACAAGATACAGAGCACAAAAGGATTTAACAGTTTTAAACAGCACAATTTTCGAGGGATAAGAAAAAGACAAATCCTAGTAAGACAATGACCCCCAAATGCCTTCCAACATCAGATAAACTTACTAGAGATGAAATACAAATTTAATTTTTAATTTTATAGCACACAAGGAGGTAGAAATGTAATCCATCCCATAACCCTTCACACTGATAATAAAAATATAATGAGTGGCTCAGGAGGGCATGCTTTCTCATTGTGAGATTTGAAAGGAATGTTTCTGTTAGTCTTTGTGATACTGTGTAATAAAAACATTTCCTACCTTTACAATACAAGAATAAAGTTCAAAAACCAGCCTCTGTGTGCTTCCTCCATGTACACTGATGTGATAAAGCCAAGGGCAGTTCAGTGGAAGCAATTTGAGGGAAAGCCTTCATTCCCTAGTTCAGATAAGAAAGTCTCCAACGGCCTGGCTTAATCTGGATATAGAATCCACCATAGCTGAACATCCCCAAACCTGTCTTCCATATCTATCATAAGTATGCTAGCCTTGTGATAAGAACCTTGAGGCAGTGTTAGGGGCATAGTTTGTGAAAAGCAAGTACCCAGAGCACATAACCATGAAAGGTTAAAATATTGAATGAATGGAAAATGTTTCTCATCCAAGATTCTTTTACAAACTTGTGTGAAAAATGGAATGTATTTAATTTATCACCTCTTTCTTAAATGCTTTCTTTTTATGAGATTAGTGTTTATCTTGATTTTCTTTGGAATAACTGGCTGGACTCTTTCAAAAGGCATCTGAATGCTGGTGAGAGATCTCTGACAGTGGGATGGGGGCATCCAGTGTCTTCAGACCTGGCCAGGGAGAGAGGAGCCAGGTATCTGGTTCTGGGGATGCACAGCCATGAGTGGTTCTTCTAGCAGTCAACAAAAGGGAGGGTGACACAGATGCCCAGTCCGCAGACTCTCCTGTCCAAAAATTGTGCATGTAGGGGGATACCTGCTGACTTTAGGTGGACCACAGTAGTGTACAAACGGCTTCTTAAAGGAAAAACCTGTGTAAAGTTTCAATGACTGTAGTCTTATCATTTATCTTACAAGATCTAAAATTTATTAGGATTTTCTAGGAGCTTTTAATGTATCACTTAAGGTTTGCAGATACTGTGAAATATAGCATACATTTCACAAGTGAGAAAAACAAAGTGTTAGGGAGGACATTTAACTTGTCCAGAGTACCTTGCTACTCAGAGCGAATGGATTGAATTGTATCCTCTAAGTCTTAATCACAAGTTACAGAATTTGGACAAAAGCCCCAGCAGGAAGTGATGAACTCTAAATGAAGTAATGAAGGCCTTCATTGCTTCATGACTTCCTAGCTTGATGAGGCAAGGAGCTTAGAAGAAGAGAAAGACACACTTGAGTTTGCTCTCTTCTGTGATGTAAAGACCAGAATGCCAGCAGGAAGAGAATTTTCAAAAGACACAACCCACCTGCCCATTGATCTTCCTAATCTAGATCATCCTTAGGATTTTCTGAATTTCATTGTATCTGTAGTAATGCTTCCCTTTTCATTTCTAAATTTATTATATTGATTCTTCTCTTCTTTTGGTTAATTTGGATAAGAGGTTTTCAATCTTGTTCATTTATTTCTTTAAAAATGCTTTTATTAATTGTTGAACATTTTATACAATGTAGTTTGATCATACTCATCCCTTTCTCCACCTCCTCCTAGGTCCCCTCTAACATCTTTTCCCAGGTCCATTCCCTTTCCACACCCTCCAAACTTTGTATTCTCTTAAAAAGAAAAACCATCAAATTCAATTTTACATCCTGTATACTCTTAAGTGTAGGGCCATCCACTGGAATGTGGTCAACCTATTATGATCCATACCTTCAGAGAAACCTGATTCTCCTTCTCCCAGCAGCTCTCATTAGCAACAGTTCTTCAGCTAAGATTAGGAGTTTATATCCACCAGGAAGAGTTAAATGGGGATGGATGAGAGGGCAGGGTAGAGGAGGGAATGCAGGGAGAGATAACTAACATTGATGACCCTTGAAAATACCATATGAATGCCTGCTATTATAGAAGCCATATATTTATATATACATATAAGAAAGAGTTTAAGTGAAGGTACCCTATAATTGTGTGACAGTACCCTACTAGATACCACAGGCTAATAAATTCAAAGCAAAGTGCCTGGAATGGGTTACCTCTTTCAGAGTTGTTGGCCAATGAGGTTCCATAGAACCTCAGACATTGCATTGTATTGCTAATGCTCCTGGTTATACACCAGAGCTTGATGGTAAGACTCTGTTGCTGAAGATACCCACATACTTAAGCCAAAGAATATGGAGAAGTCAAGCTAGTACTGACCTGGAAGCTCCATTCCTAAGATCTAGATTTTGTGGTGCTGGGTTGTGCTGTGTAAACTATCAGGGGCAAAAAGTAAATCAATCAGCCTTACCTATTTGGGAACCCTGTGATCAACAATAGAGATAGCTAGCCCTGGCAAAATATGCTCAATGGTTAGAAATATTTCACAGGAGTAACCAAACACTTTGTGATTGGATTTAAGGCCCACTCCATGGAACCCATACCACATTATCAGGAGCAATAACCTATGGGTAGACTGGTCATAGACCCAGGTGAGAATCTACTACTGCTGCTCATCTATAGATATAGTTTTACACTGGTTTCTGGTGATTTATAGCTATACCCATGAATTGGTGAATTTCTTCAATCTCATCAGAGAAGCTTCCTTTGGGAGTAAATGGCAATAACAGACACCCACAGCTGGTCAAGGTGTAAGAATTAAAAGACTGTTTCTCAGCCATAAAGGGGACATGTATATCACATCCCTCCTCCCAAGGCTCAAGAGTCATTATAAAAGGAGGCAGAAGGATTGTAAGAGCAAGAGACAATGGATGACTAAGAAAACAGTATCTTCTAGACACCATAGGGCAGTCACACATACTAACCTACAGAGGCTGTGGCAGCATGCACATCACTTGTATAAGCTCAAGCCAAACAAAATCTTGTTCACTGTTTTCCAACAGCCATCTCTTCATTTCAGTTATTTTTATATTTTATTCAATTCTACCCTGGTCTTAATCTTTATTTCTTGAGTAATGCCTTTGGGGCTTTTTGTTTGTTTGGTTTTGGTTTTTTGTATTTTTTTTTGTTTGTTTTTTCTTATATGGTACATTTTTTTAAATTTTCTTATTGAATCTTTGGGAGTTTCACATCATTCACCCCAATTCTGTTCACCTCCTATTCCTCCCATGTCCCTCCACATCCCTGTTGTATCCCCCCCCCCCATGAAAGGGAGCAAAACAAAGTAAGCAAGCAAGCAAACAAAAGCAAGAACAACGATAACAAAAACCAATAAACCATAACAGAACAAAAGCCACACCAGAAACAGAAAAAGCTCTGCTTCTCCTCTCCTGACTCTCCATCACCTCTTCATTTGTCCTGATGGCATTGGAGGCTTTGGTGTGTCACAGAGTACACCCCTTTGTCCCATCAGCTTGACTGGCAACTGTTCATTGCAATGGGTCGTTGGTCTGGTTCAAGGCCTCTGGCTTTTGGTACACATCCTCACTGGATCCTCACCAGAGCTCTTCTGGGGTATCCTGTGTCTTGGAGATCTTCCATGTATTGTTCTGCAGAAGCAGTCCCTTCATGAGTTCCAGAAGGGTAGATGCTAGGGTGAGTCAAGTCAAGGCCCAGTTATGGGCCTGGGTATTAGCCAGGCAGGTCCGATCAAGCCACTGGAGCCACCTGCCTGGGATGCAGTCATGGAGTCAGCTCCTGTACATGCATGCCCTCAGGGTAGGTTCATCCTCCCTTGTGGTGTAGGGTGGGGGCCCTCTCTCCTGAGTACAGCTCTCTTGCTGTAGCAGCCTGTGAGAGGCAAGGCCAGCTTTCCCAGGGCAGTGATCGGTGGGACTGGCTCAATATAGCCCTCTGATTCCATCTCACATGATTCCTAAGGCCTCCTGAGGTGACACTAGCCACAGACCCCAACTGGGGATAGACCATGGACCCAGACTTGGCCTTTGGCAGCAGCTTAGTCCCGACGTCATCCTGGCTTTGGGTGGAAGGAATGGTCACCCAGGTGGGAATGGGTCTGGCAGCCTAGTGGTCGCTGGACATAACCAAGATCTCAGGTTATGGCTCCAACCCTGGGCTTCTGCATGACCACTAGTGGCAATGCAGGACCTGGGCCTCAGGTCAGATCCCCAGCCACAGACATCAACATGGTCCTTAGCACCAGCTGGATCTGGACATCACTACCGCCCCCAATGGCAGCATGGCCCCAAAACACTAACTTGGCCCTTGATCTTGGGTGTCTGCACAGCCTTTGATGGCAACAGGAGCAGCAGGCATCAGCACAGACCCTGTCTGTCTGCAGTGGGGCCACGGACCCTGACATGGCTCTCAGCTGCAGCTCAGAGCCAGGTGTTGCCATGACACTGAGTAGCAGTGCAGGCCACTGAAACATGGATGCATTCTGGTCCTTGGACAACAACCTGGACTCAGGTGGTTGGCTTGACCCCAGGCTTCTTCGTGGAACTCAGTGGTAACTTGAGCTACATATGTCAATCCGGACCCTGGCCGCTACAGGGCTACGGACCCAGACATGGCCCTCAGTGGCAGCCTGGGCCCAGATGAAACCCTGGCCCCAGGCGGTAGCACAGGCCACCAATATCTGCATGGCCCCTGCTGTGGCATAGTCTACCCAAGCTGCAGTCTCCGGCTGAATCCCCAGCCTCTGTATAGGCCCTCGTGGCAACCATAGAGTTCAATGCAGACCTCAGCTGCAGTTGGGCGATGGACCCAGATATGGCCTCATGTAGCAGCTGGCCACATCCTTGTTCCGAGTGGCAGCCCCAGGTATTCAGATTAGGATGGCTCTGATGGCAGCCTGGCCCCTGGAGACCAACAAGGCCACAGGATGCAGCCCAGACCCCTGGCTTCATGTAGCCTTTGGTGGTGCTGTGGGGACATGGACATCAACATGGATCTCAGCTGGGGTAGGACCACAGCACAGGCATGGCCCCAGGTGACAGCAAAGGCCCCCCAGATCAGTACGGCCCCAGTGACAGCATGGTTCATGGACCCAAACTCCAAATCACAAGGCAGGCCAGCCCACTGGAGTCAGCATGGAGCTCAATAGCAACAGGAGTCATGGCTATCAACACAGACCCTGGCTACTGCAGGACCCAAGACCCACACATGGCCCTTGGTAGCAGCGTGATCCAGACATCGCAGTGGACCTGGGTGGTAAGCAGACCTCCCCACTAAATCTATTCCTCCCCACTGTCACCATAGACCCAGGTGGCAAGCTGCCTTCGATATCTGCCCAATCCTCTTCATCTACCTTCTTCCTTTGTGTCTTTCCATGGCTGGCTTTGTTATCCTGTGCTGAGAAATCCCAGCAGGTTAGGCCCCTTCTAAGCAAACATGCATCCAATGGGTGTGGCTGTATTTCTTCCTTTCTGCATCTTTCTGTAGCGAATGAACCATTCCGGTTCTCTATCTCTTCTATTTTGCCACCACACATTTTCTTATTGAAGTAAGGCCCACAGACCCAGCACCTCTGGCCCCTGGTTGTCTTCCCACCAGCTAGAGCCTGGAAGACCCCTGGTGGCTGTCTTCCCACAAACAAGCTTGGTTTTGGTTTTTTTATGTTTTGTTGTTGGTGGTGGTTTCTTTATTGTTTTTTTAATTTTCCAAAACTGTTCAGTGCATGAAAAAGTTATTTTTGTAGTTGACTCTGATTTTTTGATGGGGGAACTTAGTACTGTAGTTTATCCTATTCATATTGATTTCATTGTATCCCATAGATCTTAATGTTCTTTTCAGTCAACTCTTGGAATTCTTATTTCCTTCATCACTCAGTGTATATGGTTTAACCTCTGGGAGTTTGTATACATTTTATAGTCTCTCTTATCTTGATATCTTGCTTTAGTCCATAGGATCAGATAGAATACATGATGTCATTTTAATTTTCCTATATTTGTTAAGTTTGCTTTGTATTTTAGAGAAAGTTCCATGCATTGCTGAGGGGAAAAAAGTATTCTCTAGCATTTGTGTAGAATACTCTATTGTTAAGTACTTTATAGTATCATTTTAACTTCAATGTTCCTGTTTGTTTTATACCCAAATGATCTGTTTATTGAAAACAGTGGGCTATTTTGGACATATGTTATAACTTTGCTAGAGTGTCCCTGTGGCTTTAGATCTACTAGGATTTGTTTTATGATACTGGGTGCACCTATGCTTGGTGCATACATATTTAGGATTTTGATACCCTCTCCATGGATGGTTCCTTTAAGAATAATGAAGACACCTTCATTGCCATGAGTAGTTGTAGTGAGAAGTCTGTTTTGTCAGATATTAGAATCTGCCAGTTCGTTTCCTAGTTACATTTGTTTTGCATACCCTTCCCATCCTATTTATCCTAAAATGGTATCTGTTTCTGTTAATAATGTGTATTTCTTGAGGCAGAAGAGAGATGGGTCCTACTTTCTTCACCATTCTGGTCCCCCTAGGCTTGTAGCCATATTATAATGTAAAAACGCATTCAATCCAAGTTCAAAAGTCCACATAGACTATCACAGTCTTAACACTGTTTAAAAGTCCAAAGCTCAATGCTGTGGATATTGCTCTATATATAAATAAAACACTGATGGCCAGTGACCAGGCAGGAAGTAGGCTGCCAGGCAGGAAGTAGGTGGGACAAGGAGAGAGGAGAATTCTGGGAAGCGGAAGGCTGAGGAGAGACACTGCAGCCACCGCCAGGACAAGCAGCATGTGAAATCGCTGGTAAGCCACCAGCCACGTGGCAAGGTATAGATTTATAGAAATGGGTTAATTTAAGATAAAAGAACAGTTAACAAGAAGCCTGCCATGGCCATACAGTTTATAAGTGATATAAGTGTCTGAGTGATTATTTTATAAGTGGATTGTGGGACTGCGGGGCTTGGGGAACCTGGAGAGAAGCTCTCCAGCAACAAATGGCGCCCAACGGCTCGAGTTTCCACCTTAAACCTGAGAATATTTAATAACCAATTCTAAACAGAGCCAAAACCAGGTTCCTGCTTCTTGTCTCCTATGAGCAGCTAGACGCCACAAAACGCGGGTTTGAACACTGGCGGGTTCCTGGCATGTGCGTTTGACCGGCAGTATGGCGGGAATGAGGGGTCTGCCAGAGGCACATTATACTGTGTAGTAGATTTAGTCTTTACTAGTATTTTTTTTTTTTTAAAAAAAAAAAAAAGGTTTCTGGGCTACATGCTGCTTTGATAAAAGCTTAGACCCACTATTTCTGAGACTTGATGACTCCCAGAGCTGGCGGAACACGTACCACTGCCATGTTGGGAAGCTGAAGTGGGCGGAGCCAGCAGCCACAGCGCTGTTTCGGGCTCAGAAGGATGCAGTTTAAAGCAATAGGCTCACAAAAAGACTGATTCAGATAACATCGTTTACAATGTGTGTAAAATATACATAGGCTTGAAAGAGACAAAAAAACTAATGTAAAAAGCCACGTAAAGATGAATATTACACAGACAATCTGGATTGTGTTGTCTTTGGGATTTTTAACTGCAAAAAAACATTTGATCAAAAAAGATATTGAATTAAACCAATATGCATATTTTAAAGGTAACTTGACTTCAAAATTTGGATTTAAGGATATGTTGCTTTGGAAAAGAGGTTCTGCTTTTGTTTTCACAGAAAGCCAGAGGCTGTGGATTTGTTCCAGATTAAGATACATCAGGTTTCACCAGCCAAGACCCCCTGAAAGGCCTCCTGTGACACCATGGCCCAGATGATCCAACATCCAGAACGGTTTCAAGGCAACTGGTTCACACAATACAGCCTCAAGGACTACCCCATAGGCTTAAAATTTCCTTTGCATCCCCATAAGATACAGCGGCCCCCTCCAGCAGGAAGTAGTAAGAGATGCTACGCCCAAATTCCCAAATATACCAAGCTGGCTTTAGAGGTGGAATTGGCTCACTCCCCCTCTAAACCCAGACATATTGCTTTAAAAAAAATGGTTAAGAGATTCTTGTGTCCCAAATCAGAAGAGCCCTCTGGTGTGGGACAGAGAAAAACCAATATTTTTATTTAAAACAGGTTGATTATAAATGTGATCTCTTTCTAAAAAAGAAAAAGGGGATATGATTAGATATATAGGAGGATATAGAGATGATAAGATAAAAGGGTAGATTAATGAACCTACTTTTAAAGAACAACTTGTTTAAAATGTTTTACATTGGTATAAATTTTAGTTTATTGATACAAACTTGAAGTTAATTTTGTTATACTGTATATATATATATATATATATATATATATATATATATATGTTTCTATTCTTGTTTGAGGTATTATGTTTATGTAGCTCATTTAAAATTGTAATGGATAATTAAAAAATAGATTAATAATTAGTCATCTATGATAATCATATTTGTAGCCATGTTAGTTAAGTCTTCTAGGTATACATAGATATATTTCAGATAGACAGGTAATCTTCAAACACTTCATAGACCTAGAGAATATGGCATTTAAATAACTTAGAATTCTGTTGACGTGAGACACAATTGCTCCTGGCTGCACCAATTGATCCCGAGAGAATGTTGGGCTTCTAAGACATTTCCATTTGGAAGTTTGTCTTTTTGGCACAAAATGGCCTACTGGGCAGAGAACTGCCCTTGCCTTGATGGCTGACAGTACAAATGAAATGCTGTCCTTTCTGGACAAGCAGGACACAAGGAAAGCGACCACTGTACTCTGCCAAGACAGGGTAAGATGGTCTTTCAGAAATCCTGCTTCTGAAAATGGTCTGTCAGATACTCTAGGCCTGTAGCCAATTTGAATGCACCAACAATGCTAAAAAACATTAGGTGACTGTCCAGGCTGCCAGCTGTCTTGGTCTACTTTTGCAAGATTCCCGAAAGTTGCTTGCATCCATCTACCATTTCTCAGGTACCATTATGTTCCTTCTCAGGTCTTTGATGTGGTTGAAAACTAGATAGTTGTAATTTCCTCAGTTATGATAAAAGATAATTTAGATATAAAACCTTAAACTCACAAATATAAGATAGATAGGACATCTTCTTTAATATTGTAACTGTAATTCTTGCTCGGTAATTGTTTTGTTATATGTAATTTTACCATTTTAAAATTAAAACCTTCCTTTTTAAAAAAAGAAGAAAAGGGGAAGTGCTGTGGATATTGCTCTATATATAAATAAAACACTGATGGCCAGTGACCAGGCAGGAAGTAGGTTGCCAGGCAGGAAGTAGGTGGGACAAGGAGAGAGGAGAATTCTGGGAAGCGGAAGGCTGAGGAGAGAGACTGCAGCCACCGCCAGGACAAGCAGCATGTGAAATCGCTGGTAAGCCACCAGCCACGTGGCAAGGTATAGATTTATAGAAATGGGTTAATTTAAGATAAAAGAACAGTTAACAAGAAGCCTGCCACGGCCATACAGTTTATAAGTGATATAAGTGTCTGAGTGATTATTTTATAAGTGGATTGTGGGACTGCGGGGCTTGGGGAACCTGGAGAGAAGCTCTCCAGCAACAGCTCAAAGTCTCTTCTGAGACTAATGGCAATCTCTTAGTTAACCTCCTGTGGAATCAAAATAATACTTCCACCATACAATGGCCCAGAATATACATTGCCACTCCAGAAGGGATGACTGGAACAAAAGCCGAATGAAAACAACAGTGCAAACTTCAAATTCTGCATCTCCATGTCCAATAGCAAAGTGGTCTTCCCATCTCCAACTCCTTCTAGCTTTATTGGCTGCATCATACCTTTATTGATTTCAACCTCTCTTCAGCAGGTTCCAATGCCCTCCTCAGCAGGTATTTCCTGACTCTGGCATCTCTAACAACTATAACTTCTTAGGGTCTCTAATGTAATCCAGGTTTCACTTTTACAACTTCATAACATGCCTCTTTGGACCTCCAATTCAGGGACACCCCTGACACACACTTGGCCTCAGCAGCTTTCCTTAGATGCTGAGGGAGATTCCATAAACCGTATCTTCTATCCTTGACTCTAAAGCCAGAACCATGGGGCCAAAGTTGCCAAGTTCTGCTGTTTGCTGGGGCTAGAACTTGGCCCCCTCATTCAAATACATTTTCATCAGCTTTCTGGTTTTAGTGGTTTCCTTCACTGCTTAAGCTTTTCTTTAATTCCTATTTATAAGTTGGCAGCTTTGCTGGATGGGGTCTTGCCCTGAGGTCACTACTCCCTTTATTCCATATAGCATCCATCCCATTCTTTAAACTGTTGATCTCCCAGAGCACTGGATTTAGCTCCATTATACTGGCTAGTGCTCCTTTTCTCCTCAGACTATATTTTGTTTTTTTTTTCCTTGCTCAACTTGCTCCTTTTCATTATGGACCTGAATAAAAGTGACCACTAGTAACCACATGACAGAGTCAATACTAGATTGTATTGAAATATCTTCTGCCAAGGTCTTTAATCCAAAACCCCTCAGTTTAGTCTCAGGCAGATTTTTTTGGACAAGGGCAGAAAGCAGCCACAATCTTGACTAAAATGTCACAGGAAAGGTCTGTAGGCCACTTACTAATAGTTTTCCCCTCTGAAACTTCTGGAGCTGCCTGCCCCCCACAGTTCGAATTGGCCTCAGCACTATCTTTAATGCCCCTACTAGGATAGGCCATTAAACCTGACTTAAAGCATTTAACCACTTTTCTAATCCAAAGTCCCAAAGTCTTCTATATTCTTCCAACAAACAACATGGCCAGGCCTGTCACAGAAATTACCCCAGTCACTGGCACCAACTTCTGTCTTAATCAGTGTTCTATTGGTGTGACAAGACACCATGACCATGGCAACTCTTATAAAAGAAAGCATTGAACTAGGGCTGGCTTATAGTTTTAGAGGTCTAGTACATTATCATCATATCAGGGAGCTTGGTGGCACACAGGCAGAAATGGTGCTAGAGAAGTAGCTGAGAGGTCTACATCCAGATCCACAGGCAGCAGGAGAAGAAGAAAGAGCCACTGGGCCTGGTTGTGTTGCCACTGGGGGGCATGTGGATATGCATGTGCTGTCACCTGAGGCTATGTTGATTTCCAGGGTTCATGCAGCCACAGAGGGCCATATTGGTGTCTACGACTCCGCTGTGGCCCAGGGACCATGTTGATGTCTGTGGCTCATGTTACCACTGAAGGCCATGTGAATGCCCCTGGTCTGTGTTGCTGCCAGAGGTCATGTTGATGTCTTTGACCTGTGTTGTCCCTGAGGATGGTTTCTGTGGTCCATGCTGAAGCCCAGGGATTTATTGATGGCCATGGTCTGTGCTGTCGCCAGAGGCCATGTGGAAGTCCATGATGAATACTCCTGCTAACTATAAAGGGCAAGGAAGCTTCTTTTGCAGTGGTGTTGATGACTACAGACTCACATCTGAGAAAGAGAGACACAGAAGGCTTCTCTGACAACCACTACCCCTACCCCCAAAAAGTAACAGCTTATATAGGAAGTCACCGAAGAGAACTTTTAAATATTGTGCTAAGGATGCTAAAATGCAGCTCTCCACATTGATGGTTTCTGACAAGGGTAGAGGTGGGGGAAAAACTCAGTTTTCTTGAAGGGGCTGGCTACTAGGAGTTTGACCATGCCATGAGTATATAGGCAACACAAGTTGGACTTGTTTTGTTTTGTTTGCTTTCTTTTCTTCCTTTTTACTTCTTTTTTTTTTGGTGGGGGGGAGGGAGAGCAAATCATAAGGGTGGGAGAGGAGACCTGGGAGAACTGGGACTGAGTGTGATCCGTGTGCACTATGTGAATTCCCCAAATATATGATGTTGGAAAAAGTTTTCTTTTCTTTTCTTTTCTTTTTCCTGAGACAGGGGGTTTCTCTGTGTAGCTTTGGAGCCTTTCCTGGAACTCACTCTGTAGCCCAGGCTGACCTCAAACTCTCAGAGGTCTGCCTGCCTCTGCTTCCTGAGTGCTGGGATTAAAGGCATGCGCCACCACTGCCCTGTGGAAAAAATTTCCTAACAAAAAGAGATCCATTTGTTATTCTAATAGGCCTGTCTGTGTACATCACTTGGCCCCTCTCTCTTGCTGCCTTCAATCCTCCTCATTCGCTCTGTTGTTGTGTTTAAACTCTAATGTGTGTCCAGTAGCTTTTGCTCTGGCCCTCTTTTTTTGTTTGTTTGTTTGTTTGTTTGTTTTTCAAGACAGGGTTTCTCTGTGTAGCTTTGCACCTTTCCTGGAACTCACTTGGTAGCCCAGGCTGGCCTCGAACTCACAGAGATCCACCTGGCTCTGCCTCCCAAGTGCTGGGATTAAAGGCGTGCGCCGCCGCCGCCGCCGCCGCCGCCGCCGCCGCCGCCGCCGCCGCCGCCGCCGCCGCCGCCGCCGCCGCCGCCGCCGCCGCCGCCGCCGCCGCCGCCGCCGCCGCCGCCGCCGCCGCCGCCGCCGCCGCCGCCGCCGCCGCCGCCGCCGCCGCCGCCGCCGCCGCCGCCGCCGCCGCCTCTGGCCCTCTTTTATTTTGCTCTCTGTGGGTTTCTTTGACTCTGATTAGATTCACTCTCGCTAAATTGGGGACTTTTTCTACTGTAACTTTATTGACAGTATTTTCTGTGTTGATCTAGATTTCTAGAATCTCCTTCTTCTTTGTCTATAATCCCAATGCTTGGTCTTTGCATGGTGACCGAAATATCCTCTATGTTCTATTTGTGTCTTGTTCTTAATTTATGATTTTCTTTGACTGAATGATTGAATTCCTCCCTCCTGACTTCTAGCTCTGATATTGTCTTCAACCTGATCAATTCTGTTCCTGATGCTTGCCATTGAGATATTATTAAAGTAATCATGGTTTTTCCTTTCCAGTTTCATTTCAGTTTGGGTTCTCTTCAATGTTTCTATCTCCTTGTTGAATTTAATTTTTTATATCATGAATTGTCTTCCATCATTCACTCCTTGGAATTTGATCATGTTATTGCTGTCTTCTTTTAGTTCATTCATGTGTTTGTATTCTTTTTGAATGCTGTAAACTCACTGAACATATTTATATTTGTTGTTTTGAATTTTGTGTCATGAATTTTGTCTAAAATGTTTTCCTTGAGTGCCATTTCTACATGATTGGAGCTTTGGGCTTATTGTCTTAGTGTTTTATATTACATGTATTTTTGCAATGGGCATCTAAGTTAGGCTGTTTTGTTGTGCTTTTAGCCCAGAGGGTCTGACTTTTGAAGGATGATGGGCCATGTGAAGGAAAATTAAAAGATGAAGGAGGTTCCTAAGGCAGTGAGAGGCAGAGTCGGGGTATTTTGGTCTTTTACTGAGATGACCACATTTAGTGGAGCAGCGAAGGAGTTTCCTGAAGTGGTAGGGGCCAGGACAGGGTCATGGCGTTTCTTGTCTTTTACTATCAACCACGGAGGGGTAGGACAGTTTCTCAATGTGGTAGGAAACAATGTGTGCTGTTTCATATCTCGTAGAAATCTGGCTGCATTGAGTGGAACAGCAGGAGAAGTCCAAGAGAGGGCAATTGATTTAAGTCAAAGCTGTGATGAGGCCCAAGGAACCTGCATATTGTTTGGGTGCTGTGCATCTTCCTCCCTTTAATCACACAGACCCTCAAGAGGGCAACTCCCTATGCAAAGCTTACTCTCCTTCTGTCATATTGCAGGTCACATTCTACACAGGGTGACTGCTCTTTGGTTAACAGTAGAAAAAAAAAAATCCAGGGGATAATTTCCAAAGATGGCTTACAGAAGAATAAATGTTTCTGTGGCTATCATTCGTAAATGATTAAAATAATGCTCAAAAGCCAGGAGTTCAAGGGACTTAAGATAAAGGAGGGTATCCCCCATAATATTCCTGAAAATTTCTAATCACAGTAGAGCAACACCTCCACAATATCAACGTTGTGACTGCCGTGTGGTATCTGCTTTGTGTAGCTTATTGTATCTGATCAGTGACTGCCTTCGATGGATCTATTTGCATAGCAGAATTTATTGGCTAGTGCTTGATTGAGCTGCTCTGGGCAGGAGGCTGCTTAGTAAAACTGAAATGCTGTGCAGTAGCACTTGTAGTGGGAGGGAATGATTATGGGACAGCGATCCTCCATGCATGTTAGATTTCTGAATGGGTAAATGTTTGTAAGCTCCTCTGCTTTTCTTAATTTTGTGAGCGGGAGGGTATTGGTGTGACTATTTTTTCTTCCTGAATCTCTAGAAAATTGCTTCAGTGCAGCTTCAAGAGCCTTATGCATAAAACCTGCTTAGTCACTGTTTTGCTGTTCATTTGTATGGATGAAGCATTCAGGAAAATTCTCCTAAAGTTCCACTCATAGCATTGATGTACTTCAGGTTCACAAGGAGTCAAGCCCACCTTATGCCTTATTTGCTTTTCTCCATCTTTTCTCTAGCCCTCCAAAGGCACTGCTGGAGGTCAGTCCCAAGCTGTCTGCCTCTCAGAGCAATTGGGCCAGGACTGCAGCTGGTCTGCATGCAGCAGTCCATAGGTGTGCAAAGCCCACATGGAGATGATGTCACGAGGGGGTCTAGGAGGAACTCATTCTTCTTGATTGGCCCTCATTCAGAAGACAGAGGTTGAAATGCTTTGTCTTATTTAGATGTGGGGAGAAATAGGGTTTGGAATTTTTCCTGTCTGAATTATGAGACATAATAATGCATACAGGGAATCCATTTGTTCTGACCCAGGAGGATTCCAGACAGAGTGGCTTTTCTGCTCCAAGACAAGTAACCAATGGCAGAAAGTGGCTGACAGTTTTCTACCCATAGAGATGAATTTGGCTATATTATGAAAAGTACCATCTGCAGAAAGAGCATTATTGCATTTGTGTTTTGTAATGTAAGTTGATCAGGCAACAGCAGGAGCTAGACCTCCAGCTCCAAGTTCCATAGTCACGCAGAACAGTATTTTTCAGAGTGGAAACAAAGACAATTAAATGAGTTTGTAGAATTTAAGGCAGAGGTTCAGTGTTTATTATATTGATATATAATTCTCACATATTTGCATCTGAACAGTGCTTTGCTTTAGAAATTTCATGCTTCTGAAATTTGTTTGTTGTAGCAGGTTTTATAAACCTGTAAGAATCTGTACAGAAATTTCCTACATTCATATGGATGGGATTTTATTTTCCCTATACAAGGGCAGAGGCCTTAGGTAACACCTCTAGAGGTACTACGTAAATGATTTCCTTCTCTTCAGATTCTCCATCGTATTAGAAATCCTTGTCTAATATTTATTGTATGAAAGTTTATGCAGACATTTTCATAGAGCTCTGTTTTGTGAGAAACTTTTTTCTTCTTTATCTGCATTCTGTGGCTGTAACTGAATAATGATGACTGTGTAACTTATAGAGAAGACAGGTTTGTTCAGCTCATTGTTCTAGAGGTTTGCAACATCAAGATTGGGTAGACAAATAGGGTGAGCTCGGTTTTGTAGGTGGAGACCCTCTTCAGAGTTCTAAGTTGATACAGGGCATTAAATGACTTAAAAATAAATTGTCACAGTTTAGATCTCTTCTCTTTTTTTTTTTATTTTTTGAGACAGGGTTTCTCTGTGTAGTTGTGCCTGTCCTGGAACTTGCTCTGTAGACCAGGCTGGCCTTGAACACACAGAGGCCAGCCTGGCTCTGCCTCCTGAGTGCTGGGATTAAAGGTGTGTGCCATCACTGCCACCTGGCTCTCTCTTTTTTTTAAGCATAACATTTTTATTGATTCTTTGGAGATTTCACATCATGCACTGCAATCCCACTCACTTCCCAGTCCTTCTGTGTCTGTCCACTGACCCTTGAGACCTCCCCCTCAAAAATAACTAAATCACTAAATAAATAATAAAAATAAAGAAAAAATAGAGATTTTTTTTTAAATGTCCAATTTGTGTTATCTATATACTCACTGGAGCATAGTCAAACTCTCAGTGGCCTGTCTTAAATAGAACTGAGTCCTTCCCTTCCCACACCATCAACTGTGAAGAGTTACACTTCAGCATCCTTATCATGCTTTTTAAGTCTTCTCTTCAATGGCTTCCTGTTTAGGCTATTACTTTGGGGGGGGGTGGAGGAGGGTGTTGGGAGGGAGTAGAGATTCTCACAGAAGCCTTCATTCATGCTGCCACCGAGGGCCATGTCTGAGTCCATGGTCCTATTATGGCCAAGGTCTGTATTGATGGCCATGGCTGTGTTACCACTAAAGGCCATGTGGATGCTGGTGATCTATGCTGCAGCCTGAAACCATGTTGATGTCTGTGGGCCATGCTGCCACCTGGCCATATTGATATGGATGGCCTGCACTGCCACCTGAGGCCATGTTGATGTCCATGTCTGGATTGCCTCTGAGGACCTTGTCTGGGTCCATGGTCCTACTGCAGCTGTGTTGTCCTACTGCTATGGTCTGTGTTGTCAACAGAAACCCATGTGGAAGTCCATGATCAGTACTCTCACTAAAGTAAAGGGCAAGGAAGCTACTTTTGCAGTAGTATGGATGACTGCAGGCACACAGTTGAGAAAGAGGGACATGGAAGGCTTTTTCTCTTCTTAAAAAGTGTCAGTCCTATTGGATGGGACCACCACTTTTATGGCCTAAATCAGTATTGATTGCCTACCAAACATCCTACATTTCAATCTGTAGTCAGATTAAGTTTCACTTTCTTATTATCATACAGTGAGATTGAAATTCAGCATGAGCTTTGGTAGAAACTATTCAAATCATAGCAACCTCTGCTTCTGAGTGAGGACCTTGTCTACATGTTAAAAGTATTGTTCGTGGGACTAGAAAGATAGCTCACCCTCTAAGAGCACCTGGGTTGGATTCCTAGCACACAGCACTGCAGTCCCAAAGGATCTGTTGCCATCTTCTGGTCTCCTCAAGCATTGCATGCACACTGTGCACAGATAGACATGTAAGCAACACACACACACACACACACACACACACACACACACGCACACACGCGCACGCACATATTATATGTATATGTATATATATGTACACACACACACATATATATACATTATATATATATATATATATATATATATATATATATATATATGCATCACCATGACTGGCTCTTTTATTTTTAATTAGACATTTGTTTTTGGGTGTGTCAGTTTAGTCAAGGCAGACTCAGGAAGACCTTAAGAACATAGATATACACGTGAGAACAAAACCAGAAAAGCAGTGTTGAAAACAACTTCCCAATTATATATATATAAAATCTCCACCAAATTAATAATATAGTGTCCACATGATGCATGGACTGAAATATGCCATTGTCACTGTTGTAGGTTTTCCTTTTATGTTTGTGAGATAAATTCTTACTCTGTACCCCTGACTGGCTTGGAACTTTTAGTAATAGTCATGCATCAGCTTCTCATGGATTGAAAATAAGCACCTCTTAGAAACCATTCTGAATTCAACTCTAAGTGATATTATTAGGATTATGTAAGTATTTGACAAATACATACTGAATTTGAGAACATATACGTGAATGAAGACATAGCTTTTGCAATACCATCTCGGGAAATTATTTTAAAAGTCCTAAATGTATCTGCTTCAATAGATTTAAATAAATTCTTGCTACAGCATTTTTTAGGGATATATATATATATATATATATATATATATATATATCTGTGGGCCATGCTATATATATATATAAAATCTAGTGGCCTGGAACTTACTGTGTAGTCCAGTCTCATACATAATCTTCCAGCATTACCCTCTCAAGTATTGAGCTTACAGCTGTGCATCACCATGACTGTCTCTTTTATTTTTAATTAGACATTTGTTTTTGGGTGTGTCAGTTTAGTCAAGGAAGACTCAGGAAGACCTTAAGAACATAGATATACATGTGAGAACAAAACCAGAAAAGCAGTGTTGAAAACAACTACCCAATGGGACTCAGTAACATCATGGTGAACCCATATCTTTACATGTTTCCATAAAATGTACCCCCTTCCCATCATGCATCAGTGACTTTAAGAAAGCTCTTATATGGAATAATGTATATACTTTCACATTACTTGACTTTAATATTATTGAGAATAAACATGGGAAATAATGTAATCATTTATTCAAGTCCTATGTTAGTGATTTATATCCATGAGCATTTTGAAATGAAGCAAAATTGTATAATATAAATATGGATGTGTGACTAAGGTCATCTTATGGTAGACTAGAGTTGAACCAAATTTACGAGGCTGGTATGACTATGCAGAGAAGAATCATGTATCCCATGCCATGTATCTCCCACTTTTTCTCTTCTTTTTAAATTTCTTGCTTACTATAAGCAGTAATAAGATTACTATAAGATAATTCCAATATCAAGCTATACTCATGGAAGTCCACATTCAGTTGTTGTAGAACCTCTATTGTTATGGATGTTCCTGATGACTTCAGGCACATAGAACATGAACTCTGCAGTCAAAGATATCAAGCCCAAGACTCCAGGGAGAGAAGAATATCTACCCTCAGTGAGAATCTCTGAACTATGGTAGTGTCATTTTTATCATTCAAAAGATCAAAGAGTATTCCAGTAGTGAGCCCACAGAGCCAAGATGCACACAGACAACTACCCAGACTACTTCACTATTTTACCAAGCAAATACTTAACTAAAGCAAACAAATACTCCTTAAATCGAGGATCACTTTTTGATGAATAGATTCATTTCATTGAGCACAGAAAAGGCTTTTCATCTGAAGTATACGCAGTGTAAGCAGAACCCATGTTGTTGCTTTGGTTAGTTAATTCCCTTTCATATTTACTCTAGAAGAAGCAAAGATATAAGATCAAGTCAACAGTTGTAAGTGATGCTTCCTACAGAGTACAGCCATGAGATGTGGGGAATGGGTGGTGTCTGCTGGGTTATGGAATGTGTGGACCCTGGAAGGTCAACACATTTGGTCCCTAGGGTGGCCACCTTAAAGAAGCAATGTGAAGTTGTCTGAAAAAGTAGCATGTATTTTTAAAGTGATTTCAAATATTTTTGAAAAGATGGATGAAAGAAATAAATTTTATTGAGTGTAGCCACCTTCTATAAAAATGTTCTTAGGAAAGGTTTAGATCAAACCACCCATGGCACAGACCTTGGTAAATCTTAGTCAAAATCTTTGAGGATTAGTCAATACTAGCAGAAATTGTGGATGAGCTCTCTCATTCCTCGCTCACCCACTCACTCCCAGCTCACTTGTTTGCCTATTGGATTGCTCACTATTTCCTCCCAAATAGATGCTCTGCTTCATAATTCCAACATGGTAACCATCTGTGATCGTGACAAGACTTACCAAAGAGCCAGAGAAAACCACCTTTTTGTTTGTAAAATTTTATGGGTGTTTTAAATCAGATTTATAGTTTTCTTTGAAGGTATCTATCACTGAGAGTTGGTGTCCTGAAGTTTGACAGGTCTAACTTTGAAAACTGATTTCTGTTTTATGGAATTCCTCTTGGTGACAAAACTTTTGTGTTTTGTTAACAGTAAAGAAATTTATTTGCATATAGGCTTTGCACAGACACATTTCCTGCTCTGCTTTAGACATATTCCTTCATTATTGACCTTTTTAAAAGCAACACCATGAAACAACATAGGGTTGAAATTTAGCTGATGTTTCAGTTATTGTAATCACTAATGCTGTTGTTGAAATTACAGGTTACATATTAACTTGTAAAATTCTGCAGAAATAATAGATATCCAATCTATATGTAGAATCCAAGAAAATGTATGCTTCTGGAGAACTATATCTTTCTGGAGAAAAGGTATCTCTGGAGACTGAAATGACTTACCAAAGAAAAGGCCCTGCATGCTGGATCCACTGACCCCAATCATTACTCTTTCTGTCCCCGCCCCCTATCCTAGGGCTGCCTTTTGCTCCTATTCCATAGCCTATTAAGAAAAATTTACATTCACCAATGGCCCCAACTAATTGAGTAATGTAGAATAAATTTTTCCTAGGGAAGTTTTATTGTACAACTGTAGAAATGCATCATGTTTATGTTAGCTAACTTACAGAGGAAAGCCAGTTTGGCCTGACTTATGTGGAACTGTGAAAATGGGTAGGTCACTAACTAAACTTCCCAAGTGTAAATGCTGCCAAGCTTTAAAGGCTGACAAGTTAGAATTAATGCTCTCAAAGGCCCTTCACTTTTATATCAACTACACTAATGTGGAAATTTTCCAACCCAAATCCATGATTCCCACTTGGTGTTGGAGTCATGTCTGACCAAGTCAACCCTTCACCTGAAAGTACCATATGTACCTTAATGTCACCAATTCTCCATCTTTTGATCACTTTCTCTCCACCAGCAATAACCCCTAAGTTCTCAACCTGTGGGTCGTTGATCCCTTTGCCAAACCTCTATCTCCAAAAAGAAAATTACATTATGATTCATAACAGTAACAAAATTATAGTTATGAAGTAGCAACAAAAATAATTTTATGGTTGGGTGGGTCACCACAACATGAGGAACTGTACTAAAAGGTCACAGAATCAGGAAGGTTGAGAACCACTGCCCTAGCATTTGCCCTGTGTCTTCTGCATCCAAATAGTTCCACAGCCAAAGCTGAAACCTTCATTGGTTTTTCCTGTTCCCTTCTTTACTTATGGCTCCGATGGCCTTAATCTGGAATTTTGCCTGTTTTACCCTTTCAGTACCTCTGAAGTCTCTCTACCTCTCTGGCCTCCAGTTTTTTCCATCTGTACACTTCACAGCAGCCAGATTGATTTTTCCAGGCTCACACTTGGCTCACATCAGCTCCCAGCTTGCATCCATGCATGATGCGCTTGTAGTGCCAGACAGAATATTCCCACACCCAGCTTCTCATTCCAACACCTCTGTGATCTGACCACTAGCAGACCCCAGAAATGTCTGCTTCCCTACAAGCCAACATGCTAGCCTCCACTCCCAGTTCCCCCGGTTTGCATGTGGCCTGCAGTACTGCTCCCAAACCGGTCTCATGGCTCTCTTCTGCTCTCCTGCCTCACATACTTCTATGTGGACCTTTAAACACTATATGGACTTTTTCATTTCGGCATCCAGTGTCTAAAAAACAGATTACACAAAAGGCCCTGTGCTACATAAGGACTTAATACACAGTTTCTGACCTAGGAATTCACACATTCCCCTACTTGATAGGTACATAAACATCTCAGAGCATTGCCACACATCCAGAGAAGGCTTCCCAATCATAAAGACATGATGGCAGTTTAGCCCCAGTGAGGTAAAATATTATGACACAAATATATGATTGTTTTTCTTTGAAGGGATAATTAGCAGTTCGGCACCTTGTACATGGAAAGCTGGGAAGCTGTAAATCTCCTACCTACATAATTTAACCCAACTTTAAGTAGAAGGTCTGTGTTAAAGGGTAAACATCTTTGAAACGTAGCTCATTACAAAAAAGAAATGGCAAGTTATATAGATGGCTTTGTTTTTTAAGAATAATAGCTCTTAAAAGGGTCACTGCCAGGCTGTAAGAATCCTCTAAATCAATGATTCTCATCCTTTGCATCATGACCCATTTAAGGGGTTGCCAAAGACCATCAGAAAGCACATTTATTTACATTACAATTCATATCAGTAGCAAAATTACAGTTATGAAGTAACAACAAAAGCAGTTTTATGGTTGTGAATCACCACAACATGAAGAACTGTTTTAAAGGGTCATTGCATTAGGAAGGTTGAGAACCACTGCTCTAAGTGATGCGATATTAGGAAAGGAAAAGTGTGAGTACTTCATAATGGAAGCACTGATTGGTCTATAAATGTCACATGGATTTTGCCAAGTCCTTTGTTATCTATAATTCTGACGTTTTCATATTTAAATTGGCATAGTAGTGTTACCTGTATTGGAAATCTGTTGCATTAAAGATCAAGGGTACAGAGCCTGCCAATCCCTAACTATCACAGCCATCATTATAAACCTCCTGAAGACATATGATTAGAAAGTAGGGCCTTTTTCTTCTCGAGTATGGTATGGTTAATATCTCAAGACAGTTGCTACTAGAAAAGTTACTTTTGCTTATACATAGCAAAAGAAGTCAGGATGGTGGAGCTGGAACAAGGACAGAGTGGGAGAGCAATGAAAGAGATACCTTGATAGAGGGAGACATCATGGGGATAGGGAGAAACCTGGTGCTAGGGGAGTTCCCAGGAATCTACGTGGATGACCCCAGCTTAGACTGCTAGCAATAGTGGAGAGGGTGCCTGAGCTGGCTTACCCTGGTAATCAACTTGGTGAATACCCTAACTGTCATCATAGAGCCTTAATCCAGTAACTGATGGAAGCAGATGCAGAGATCCACAGTCAAGCACCAGGCCAAGCTCCAGGAGTCCAGTCAAAGAGAGAGAAGAGGGATTCTATGAGCAAGGAGCATCAATATCATAATGGAGAAACCTACAGAGGCAACAAAGCCAAGCTAGTGGGAACTCATGAACTTTAGACCAACTGCTGTGGAGCCTCCATGGGACTGGACTAGGCCCTCTGCTTAAGTGAGACAGTTGTATAGCTTGGTATGTTTAAGTGGCCTCTGGCTGTGGGAATAGGGTCCATCCCTGGTGCATGAACTGGCTTTTTGGAGCCCATTACCTATGGTGAGGCACCTTGCTCAGCCTTGATATGTGTGTGGGGTGGGTATTGGACCTGCCTCAAATGAAAGTACCAAGCTCTGCTGACTTCCTGTGAGAGGCTTTACCTTTCCCGAGGAGGGGATGGGGGGGGGGTTGGGGGAGAAGGCTGGGGGAGGAGGGAGTGGGAGGAGAGAAGAGACGGGGATCTGTGGTTGGTATGTAAAGTGAATAAAGAGTTTCTTAATAAAAAAAGGAAAAGTCAGGGAATAAATCAGAAAGTACAGATTGATCACAAGCCAGAGGCAGCCTGAGGAAGACATGATCACAGCTTTGACTGTGGCATCTGAGAGAATAACAAATGGATAAGTTTGGTGTCTTAGTTAGGGTTACTATTGCTAAGATGAAACACCATGACCAAAAGGCAAGTTGGGGATGAAAGGCTTTATTCAGCTTATACTCCCATGTTGTAGTCCATCACTGAAGGTGAAACATAGAGGCAGGAGCTGATGCAGAGACCTTAGAGGGGTGCTGCTTACAAGCTTGCTCTTCATGGCCTTGCTCAGCCTGCTTTCTTATAGAACCTGGGAGCACCAGCATTAGGATGGCATTACTCACACACAATACACTAGGCCCTCCTCCATCAATCACTAATTAAGAAAATGCCTTACAGCTGGATCTTGTGGGGTCATTTTCTCTAGTGAGGTTCCCTCCTTTTAGATAACTCTAGCTTATGTCAAGTTGAGATAACACTAGCCAGCACAGTTGGACAAGCAGGTTTAGGACGGGCTAGGGGGAGAATATCAGCGTGCTTAGGGCACAGGATTGGGCCTAGTTGTCTGGGATCTGGCTCTGCAGTCAAGTGAGTAGAACAGGTCAAGAGTGGTCCTCAGCAAGAGTCCCATGAGTTGGAGTAGAAACTCTTAGGTGCAGGCTATTTGGGAATATGCTGATCTTGCAAAAGTACTCCCTCCAAGTCAGCAAGGCCCTGGATGTAATAGCATCTAAATTTAGAGAGTAAAAGATGAGTATTAAGGTGAGATTCTCCAAATAGAGCCTTAGTAGTGAGTGCTGATCACTGGTTAGATCGGTCTTGAGGGGAGAAATCTGCCTTGGGTCTGTTTCATTCTGTCTATATAGTGCTTTACCTATGCAGGTGGAACTAGGGCTAGAGTGGCTGGGAGACTTGGGACAGGATTTGACAGCATGCGAATTTTCTTGTCTCAGGAATAGACACTACACAGCACTATCTGCTGAGTGTGAAGTGCTGCCACTCAGCCAAGGTAGGACCTGCCCCGAATCTAGTCCCTTGATAACCTGTTCCTCCACTGATAAGAAGCAACTGATTCCCTGAGACCTCTGGGAACCAGACCAAGGACCCTGAACAAAGCATCATAGTACTCTTTTATATCTGATTTTTTGAGACGCATGGCCTAGGGTGATATAGTCTTGTGTGATAAGGACCCAGAAGCCTCAAATGTTGGATAAGCTTCTCATTGTCCTGTTTGCCAGCCACTTCTCTACAGCTACATCCAAGAGCCACCTTTCTCCCTTTTCCCATTTGTAAAATCTTGCCAAAAGTATGTGTAGATAAGTGCTCTCTATCCAGGATGTGCATGTCGGTCTGGATTCAGCCATCCATAGTTGGAAAATGTCTGCCCCCTCTCCCCCTCAAAAAAAAAAAACATGTCTGCACTGAATATCTACAGACTTTTCTTGTCTTTATTCCATAAACAATGCAGTGTAGCAGCTAACTATACAGCATTCATGATGTATTAAGCATTTAAAGTAATCTAGAGGGAACATAGGGAACATAGGGCAATAGGCCTTATTTTTATATGCAAACTGGACTATTATATAAGGAACTTGAGCATCCACAGAGCTTGTTATCCATGGGCGATCCTGAGACTAATCCTCCATGACAACTATATATCTGTGATTCGGTGCCTGTCACTTCCCATTTCCTCAGAACACCTATGTTCAGGATCTTCTACATGGAAAACACATTTCTCTGTTTTGTGCAAATCATTTTTGTATGTCAACGACATAACTTGATATTTCTGTAACTGTTCTCTGTGCTTTAAATTATTTGCATTCTATGAATTAAGAACATTAAAATACTCAGTCAGTAGAATGATTATGCTTTCTCTAGATTGGTAGATCAGAAAGGAATTTATCCAGGATATATAGAAATGTCTCAGGAGTCAGTCAAGAGATGCTCTTGCAGAGGACATGAGGTTCCTAGCTCTCATGTTGGGCAGCCTATAACTGCAGGTCCAAGAGGATCTGATTCCTTCTGTAGGTATCTGCAGAAATGTATTTATACCATCTTCCACATAATGAAAATAACTTTTTAAGAAAGAGATGAATTGGCCAAATATAAGAGTTTTACAAATGTTTTAGGAATTTCCTGGATTCCATATCCATTTTATAAGAATATTTGGACTTACCCAGAATTTGGAGGATGTGAACATTGTCCTCTATTCAAATTTTCCAAGTTTAACTTAATGTTCTTACAGTAGCTCATATTTCACAGACCCAGACATAGACATCCTTCTGCATAGGGAAAAGCAGTCAACATACCTTGATTATATAATGCTTTTGCCTTTTATAAACAAATTTCTACTTAATAATCTGCTCAAAAGTCATTATTTAAATAAACTGGGCCAAGAAATCCCTGTGGACTGAATGTACTGTGGATATTTGTACATCTAGCCAGTGCTCCTATAGGCTCTGAGCATGGTCCCTGTGGCTGGGAGAAGAGTTGGGAGGAGGGCTCCTCACAGCTTTGCATGTGGGGTGCAGCCCATCTCAAGCAGACTTCTGTGTAACCAATTCACCCATCTGCTTCTGCTGCAAGCAAATTTCAGCACTGGTAAATAAATACATGCCCTGGATTTTACTATGCTTTTATACCCAATCCAGAATCTGTCTGCCACTTAAGACACTAGCTCTAGCCTAGTGCTGGCTATTTACCTTTACCTCATGCTAGCCGCCTGTTTTATTTCAAAGAGAAGCACTCAGTGAGAGCCAGTTTGCTCTGTCTACTGAATCTGGCTTGCTAAATATGACTCCTGCTCACACTGAGAGTTAGGGAGACATCACTTCTTTTCTTGATCATGGGGGCATTAGAGGCCTATGTAATATGAGAAAACTGAGCATAGTACCACAACATGGTACACAGGAAGGCTGAGTACTCCACCCTAGCACAGCGCACAGACTGAGTATGAGAGCTTGGCACAGTGCCCAGGGAAGCTGAGTCCGGTACTGTAGTGGGGTGTATAAGATAGAATCTAACAGTAAAAAGCATCCTCCTCATGTCACTGTAGAAGATAGATTTTTTTCTCTCGACTTTCTAAGGGGTTCAATAATTAAGCATATGAAATAAACTGACAACAGGAAAAACAGTCATACAAATTTGTTTATGTGAATATTTTCAGACCAGTTTGGAAGACCCAGTCTTCCTACAGAACCCTCCTGAGCCCAGCATCCCTAGAACTATGGTAAACATGGTGTCATCTGTATAAGATATGGATGGCGGCTGGGCAGCAGGGCCTCGGGACAAGAGTTATACTTGTTTTCTCATGTATACCCATGTCTGTAAGCAGTTGTCAGCATGCACACGCACACACACACACACACACACACACACACACACACACACACACACACACCCTGCACATCATTATCTATGTAGATTTTACTAGGCAAGATCATAACTAATTTCATATCGCGTAAACAGATATAGCATGGAAAAATGCTAATGTCAAACACATACCTGTCCAAAATATCTAACCTATGTGGCTTCCTAAGTTAATTTACTCTATAAAAAAATGCTAGCTATTGCAGTATTATCAGTAAAATGGGGTTCATGTATAAATGCAGTAGAGTTTAGCTGATAATTCTTTCACTGAGCTAGCCCCGGGGTATACTAATCCTTGCAACAACTTGCTATGGAGGCTGTGAGAAATGTTGGGGAGAAAGCTGTGACAAAATTACCACAGTTTTAGTGCTCAGTCAGCCTAAATTCATTCTCTGGCAGTTTTGAAGGCCAAGTCTGGACTCAAGGTGTTCACAAGCAAGCCTTCTGTCTGGATGTTCTGAGAGAGGACTCCTCCCTGCTTCCCTTCAGCTTCCTGTGACTGTCAGATATCCTGGGCTTCCTGCACTGTGGACATGTTGCTGTTATCTTCACTTGTGTTTTTCTTAAAGACAATTGGTGGTTTAGGGCTACCAGGGTCATTCGGGATGATCTCATATGGAAATTCTTCACTTTATTATATTTGCAAAGGCTTTCCAAAGAAGGCCTCATTGATAGGTTGTAGGTAAAAATAAATTTTTGAGGTCATCATTTCAATGGTTAATCTTAATTGTCACCTTGATTGGGTTTAGAGTCACCTCAGGTACTTCTGGGCATGTATATGAGGCTGTTTCTAGAAAGTTGTAACTAAATGAGGAAAGGTCAAACCTAAATATGGGTGCCACCACCTAATGGGTTGGGTTTCCAGAGTAAATAAGAAGGGAAAAGGGAGGATGCCAGCTGAGCATTAGCATTCATATCCCTTTCCCCCCCTTCCTGGGATACAATATGATCAGACTCCTTACATTCTAGCTGCCATGCCCCTTGCCCACCATGATGAACTGTGCCACCTCAAACCATGAGCCAAGGTAACCCTTCCTTCCTTCCTTCCTTCCTTCCTTCCTTCCTTCCTTCCTTCCTTCCTTCCTTCCTTCCTTCCTTCCTTCAGTTGACTTTGCCAGATATTTTGTGGCAGCAGAAGCAAAAACAACAAGCTTGACATACACCATTCAACCCAGCTGTTGTGCTAAACACACAGCCAGCACATAGCAGACAGGGGCTGAAGGACGGGTGCCAAGAGGACAGAGGATGCTTTACTTAGCCCTGTGGTCCTGCCTGATTTCTGTTGCTGTCATAAATGGTGAAATTAAAGCAATGTAGGGGAAGAAAGGGTTTATTTCAGCCAATGCCACCAGGTCACAGTACATCATTGAGGTTAAGCAGGGCAGAAACTCAAGGCAACAACCTGCAGGTAGGAACCATGGAGGAGTCCTGCTTCCCAGACTCATCTCAGTTAGCTGTCTTATACAGCTCAGACTCACCCTCTTAGGGATGGTGCCATGCATAGTGAGCTGGATCCTCCCCATCCTCAATCAGAACATGACTATAGGCCAATCGGGTGTAGGCAATTTCTCAATTAATTCCTCATCCCAGATGCCTCGAGGTTGTGTCAAGTTGATAATGAAACCTAGCTGCCACACCTAGTAACAGTGTCATGCAGCGGTATGTAACTAAAGACAGCCTAGGGTCATGGCACTGAAGATGGAATTTAAAAAAAATGCTGGAAAGAGTCTAGACCCATGCAACTTTCACTCCATAACACGTGTTTTCCTTCCCGCTCCTCTGGACTTCTTCCCATGTTAATTCTGATGGCTCCCAGACAATTTGACATCTCTGTTTCCTATAGGTCATTCTTGCATGCCTATTATAAAGATTGGATCCATGAAACCCAGAGATGCCTTGAATAGTCAGAGCGCTGGGAACCTGACAAAGGTTGCAGGTTCTTGAACTCCCCTCTACTGATACCTGCTCTGTGGAGAGTGGATGCTGACAACCTGTCTGCTCCCAACCCTGTGGCTACTACCTCCCACTGACAAGTCAGATCGAAAGCCAGCCTCAATAGTTCTATCCTGGAGAGTCAGGGTCACAGCATCCTAGACCTGTGGGTTGTGTTCTTCCAGGACTAAGGATATGAGTGCTGATAGTGCCAGTTAGAAGAGGCAAAGGCCAGTGGCCGTTCTGGAAGTGTGCACCCTTTCACAGCACAGCACATGCTGTTGATCAGCCCTTGCTGGAAGTTTATTCTTCATTCAGCCCTTTAGGGAGATGACTCTGTTCCATGTTTTAACCAAGTCTTTATAAATACTTTAAAACTGAGGAACAGAAGATTATACCTGGGGCAATACTACATAGTGGTTGTTGCTACTGTTGTTGTGTTTTGATACTGTGGTGTTTTGAAGAGTGGTGGAGTGGATTGAAAGCCATGTGCTTAGCCTCCTCTCCTCCAAATTCTTGCTATCCTGGTGTATTTGTCAGGGTTCCCTAGATGAACAGGGTTTATAGAAAGAATGTACACACACACACACACACACACACACACACACACACACACACACACACACACAGTTTTTCAGTCCATGAGGCTGGATGTCTCAGCTAGTCTTTGGTATACACCAGAATCCTGAGGAAGTAGGCTCTAATGCCAGGAAAGGAATGGACTTGCCAGCAAAAGCAAGGACAAGCAGGCAAAGAACGAAAGCTCACTTTTTCCATGTCCTTTATACAGGCTGCCACCAGAAGGCATGGCCCAGATTAAAGGTGGATCTTCCCACCTCAAAAGATATGAACTAGAAGTGGGTCTTCCCTCTTTAAATGATTTAATTGAGGAAGAAAAAATCCCTTGTGGGTGTGCCCAGCTACTTGTGCTTTAGTTAATTCCAGATGTAATCAATTTGACAACCAAGAATAGCCATCCCACCTCATATGACTAGACTACGAGAGGGTCTTCCTGTAGATTTTCAACGTCAAGAGTTTATGTTCTCCTTGCTTGATTTCTTACAAAGACTGGCCCCTCTCTTTGCCCTCAAACTTTGGATATTCATCCACAGCTTGGACTGACTCGCCATCTAGTGCCTGAGTCCTTTAACTGCAGATTCATATGGAAGCCAGTTTAAACCCAGGGCCACTGTTGATGTTGGTAATAGAAGGGATGGGTAAGGGAAACTAATTTCCCTAAGAAGCATCTTTACCATGGACCTACTTTGATTCAGAACCCTTATCTTTATTTTCCTTCTCACACTTTAAAAATGTAGCATCATTAGCAAAGAATGCCCAAATCTTGCTCAAAGCCAGATGCCTAGCTTGACTGACAGAGTTAGGGGGGAGGAACAATGGAACCTCAAAAGTTAGTGGCCAGGGTGAGCTTTGATTTGCTATAAGCTGTTTCTTGAAGGTGAGGCCCTACATATTCAGGCTAATACAGGGTGTGGGCTGAGCTGTTCAGCAAGTCAGTTGGTCTCCTCTGCTGACTGCAAGCCATCACAGCCTTGGTTGGGTGAGGTGTCATCACCCTCAGGGTTCAGGTAGTCATCCTAGAATCCACACGCACCCCTGATCTCAGGAGATGCTGACCGTCTGCCTGCTCAGCACCAGGATGCTGCTGGCCCCAAACCCAGGCCGTGTCCTCAGGTAACTTGCATTTCAAAACACAGATTAGGCAGAGCAGGTTCCAAAGTTATTTTTAATCTTGGTGAAATACAAAACCTACAGAGAAATGAAATTAGCAGACTTACACAAAGTATGCTTATGCAATTCCTGTTCCCGTTTGCCATTTATTATCACACCCTTAATATAAGGCATGCACCACACTGTGTGTTCTGTGTGCCACAACTCAATGAAATAGTATAATGTTTTACTTTTCTAGATGAGAATATGAAGAATATTGTCCAATGTCACACAGCCCAGGCCAGGGTGACCAGTTTGACACATATTAGATATTATAAGGAAATTACCAAATATCACATAGAGGCAAAGAGAAATAGTGTCACTCATGACTTAATGATTGGGGTATGATCTGAGTAATGCACTGTTGAATGAATCTGTCATCATCCTAATGTTAGAGAGCGTACACAGCCCTGCACACAGGCTGTGCATCCCTGCATCTTGGTACTGCCCCGAATGCTGTAGATTAGAATTCCACAGTGACAGATATTTGTGCATCTAAGCATATCAGAATGGAAGAGGTGCACTAAAGACACTAAGCCATAGACACGCCTCGGCTCCACTGAAATCCGTGGAGGCTCCGTTGCATATTCTACGTGCCATTGAACTAAATCTTGTTATGTAGCACATGGCTGATGACAGTCTCATTTGAATGTGACAGGGAGTTCTTAGCTTCCTTATTTAAAAGTAGAAAAATAAATATGCTCCTTCATAAAGCCATTAATGCAGAAATAAAATATATCACGGTGTGTAAAGCCTATTTACCTTAGGTTCTTAATAATTAATGCAGTTGCCATATAACTTGGTACCTAAGAGGTGCTTTTTTATTTAGCATACTTCTTGTCTCAGAAGCCTGGATGCATTTTATTATATACATTGGAGAAAAAAAGTTGGGGTCATGGTTTAATGATATATTTTCTTCTTTAGTAGTATCTAATGCTCTTTCTTACCAGTGCTGAAAGTTATGTTCTATTTGCTATGGTATTGCTTGCTGTTAGGTGCAAAGCTTGACTAGGATGGCCCATTGTTCCTCAGTGGGCATCTAATTACCCGAGAGTGGGTATTAATATAGTCCCAGGGTCCTTCAGGTGGAGGGCAGACAGCTGAATTCTGGAGTAACAGAGGGCAGACCTTAGGAGACAGGGGAGGCAGGCTCACTCAGGATGCAGAGGAGAATAAAGCTTGTTACATTCATGGACTTCTGTGTATCATGCCACCTTAATATTCAAGGAATAAATACCATTGTGTCAGGATGTATGATGATTTTAATATGTTGTCACAGTCCATTTGATAGCATTTTGCTGAGGATATTGAATCTACACTCATTGCAGATGTTTTCTTACGGCTTTCTTTGATGTCCCTGTCTGTCTATGGGGTTGTGTAATGCTGGCCCTTGTAACCAACTGCAAGAAAGTGATCTCCTATCTTCTACTATGTGGAAGAACTTGAGAAGGATTTGTTCTAATGTAATACCCTATTTTGGAAGACACCCTGCACCTTGGATTTATACTACAGAAAAAAAATCAATGTGGAACTGACCTGGAAGCTTTTTCTGTGACAGTTACCTTTCATAGCTAAAGAACATGCTGTGTCGTCTGCTTGGTGGGGAGGGGGGAGGGAGGCATCACTGGTTTTACTCAGCTATAAACACTAAAATCTATAAGACCAACCAGCCAGGAAGGACGAGCCCACCCACCTGTGCAAGAATGGCACTACTGGTATGGCATAAACCAACTCCTCTCTGATGGGATCTGGAACCCACACCACAGGAGGGAATGCCTGTCTAGGCATTATGCCTTGTATTTTACTGTAAACCAAGAAAGAAACACCTAGGGAGAAACTAGATACTGTTTTTTGGCAAATTGATAGAACAAATTGTCAGACTGGCTTTTACAAATTTACGTTTATTCCCATAGACAGATGATACTCTACAGCCTTACTCAGAGAGCCTCTCTTTCCAGCCAGCCAGTGGTGGATGCAGGGGCTCATGGGAGCACAAAGTGTTGAGAGTGACAGACGAGTGCTTGGCTCTAAAGACATTTATACCATCCCTTCTAAGGTTCAAAGAATCTTGTGTAAGAGACAGAAAAAATGGAATAGCTGAAAGACAGGCAGAAGGGCTATGAAGCGCCATCACCTGGCGTGAGTCGACCATTGCAGTCAACAAACTCACCAGCTGTTGTGGGTCCCTGGGCTGAGTCTGTACAAGGATGGGCCTATCAACAGTCAGGCATGGATGGTGGAGAGGCTCAGGGTGCCCTGCCCCTCACTGTGAAGTATCTTCTACTGATAGATTCAGGGGAAGGGGGAAGCATTGTGCCCACTGATGATTCTACCAGGCTCCAAAGGAGAGTTCCTATTTAATGGTAACATAGATGGCCCTAGATAAGTAAATGGGTCACAAAGGTAAATGGAAAGCCATGAATTTGGGGAAAGGACTGGTAGAGATGGAAAAGCTGATAAGAATTGTAAGGAGATAAAAACAGGGTGTAGAGGAGAGGATAATCAGAATGTTTTCAATACACCGATAAAATTATCAAATAACAAAAACAATCAAATAAGAAACAAGAATTGATCTTTACAGTATAATGCTTTGTAACAAAGACATTCTGCTACTCATGTACACTCAAATACCAGCTTATAAAATAATACAGTACTAGCAAAGCACATTCAAATTAAAACATACACATCAAAAAGTTTGGCCAAATTAATAATATACCTGGTTCTCACCTGTTCTTTGGCTTAGGTATTTTGACTTTGCCGATTTTTAAAAACAGTTTCTATTTCTTTCTGAGTGGGTGTATGTGCTGTGTGTTTCAAGCAATTTGTTCATTTCATTCAGATTATACAGTCAGTGGGGGGTGGGGCTTGGTCACTCTAGTATCATGTAATGCTTTTTGTTCCCACTGGTTTCCACTTTCTTGTCTGATTTGGGTAATTTTGATCTCTTTATCTTCATTGTTTGAGACAGTGGTTCTTATATTTTGCTGATAGTTACAAAGCAACTTTTAGATTTGACTTCTCTCTTGTTTTCTATCCTCTATTTTGCTTATCACTGCTCTATTTTTTTCCACTTCCAGTCTTCCAGATGGTTCTATTAGAAGGGGTGAGGCAAGAAAAATAAAAGGTTTGCACCCCCTCTTTCCTTCCAACTGGAAATTACTTCAAGCTTTCCTATGCTTCTGTCTTTTGTTTGAGACAAAACCTCACCCTGTAGCCCTGAGGCTGACCTCAAGGTTTTCTTGCCTCGCCCTGTTGAGTGATGGGATTTCAGGCATGCACCTCCATGCCTGGCTTGCCTTATTCTTGATTCAGCATTTGCATGCCTGCCATAAGCCCTGGACTACTTTTCACATTTCTAGCAAAACTGGATCTGACAATCCCTTCTGGCTGCCCAGTGTCCCTGTGGAGGGGATGGAAGGCTGCAGCTGTTTTGCTGACACCGCTTCTATCTGTTTATAAAGACTCAGTGTTTACAAATAACTTTTAAGAATCATCGTGTAGAAATGCTATTACTTTTTATGCTGATTTTATATGACACTCCTTAAGGACCATGGTTAAGGGTGAAAGCTTTTTGACAAGTGACCATTAGTGAGTTGGGTTTGAAATCACAAACATGGAGCAAAGCACAGACTGATTCTCTCCTCTCCATTTTGTAAGCTTTAATGAGTCATTTAAATGTTTAGCCCCAGCTTTCTCAGCTTAGTTCATTTCTGTTGCTGACAGAATACCACAAGCTGGATAAATTATTTTAAAAAGAAGCTTACTTTGCTCATGGGTATAGTCCAAAGTTGAGGGACATATCTAACAATGGTCTTGCAAACAGAGTCTTACTGGTGGTGCTGGGAGTCACACTTCAAGTGATAGGAAGCACATGATGTGGGCTTTTGCAACAGATCCGCACTCCAGATAATTAATCTATTAATCATGTAAATTAATTAATACATTTGTAAGGGCAGAGCACTAATCATCTCTTAGAGTTCTTGCCTGGTCTAACTTCTCTCACAAAAAGAATCAAACTTCAGTATTATCATTGGAAGATATATAACACATCTGAATGTGTGCATACACACAAATTGCTTCTATTATTTTTCCTAAGGGTCTTTCTTCCTGAGAATCTGTGGCTAGTTGGAGACAGAGACATGAAATTGTTCAGTCTTTCACCTAGAGAGTCCTGGCTTGTCCACCTTTTCCAAATTCTGCATTCAAGCCAAGCAGCTCGTCTTATCACTCCCTTGCTTGCAGAGCATCAGAGACAAAAGTGAGAGCCACCCAACACTTTAGGAGATCCACAGTTCATCAGTACTCTATTGCTTCTCATTACTCAAGATATTAGCTGTGCTACATCTGACATGGATTGCCATTTTTTCATTTTCCAACATCTATCTATTTTATGTCTGTCTTAGTTAAGGTTTCTATTACTGTGAAGAGACACCATAACCATAGCAACTCTTATAAAAGAAAAACATTTAATTGGAGTTGCTTTACAGTTTCAGGTTTAGTCCATTATCATCATGGTGGGACAAGGCAACATCCAGGTAGACATGGAGCTGGAGAGGTAGCTGAGAGTTCTACATTTTGTGTAGGCAACAGAAAGTAGTCTCAGACACCAGGCATGACTTGAGCATATATGAGACCTCAAAGGCCACCTCCACAATGACACACTTCCTCCAACCAGGCAATACCTACTCCACCAAAGCCACACGTCCTAATAGTGCCACTCCCCTTTGGGGCCATTTTCTTTCAAACCACCACAATATCCAGTCATAAAACTAACTTGACAGGTGATGGTAAGTACAGGTACAGAGCCATCCTCATGTGCAGGCATTTTACAAGCCTCTGCTTCCATTACATTTGCTATAGTTCATAGAAAAAAAGTGGTCATACAAGAAAGGCAGACATAACCTGTAAGAAGTAGATCCCAGTGCTTGATGAGAGGAGATGTTCTGACTAGTTCTGGTGTCCATCCCAGGTGCCTAGTTTGTGGGATTATGCTGATCCATCTTGTTATTATTTGTAAGAAGGAGGCAAAACACATGTGTAGCCACTTCTGAAGGTGCTCATACACAACCTTAGCTGGATGCAATACTTACTGAAGCTGTCCTTTATTGTGTAGAGGACTTGTGATTGTGAGACTGGGCCTATGTTTGCTTTCTTTTAATTTGTACATTCCTAAAATAAAAGAGGCCCCACACAGCAATAACAGCAGTAAAACAAAGACGCCATTTCTCTGAGTACAAGGAGATCAGTATCTTCCCTTTGTCAGCAAGAGAATTCTAAACCAGGCCGTAGTGGCACACACCTTTAATCCCAGCACTTGGGAGGCAGAGGCAGGCAGATCTCTGTGAGTTCAAGGCCAGCCTGGGCTACAGAGTGAGTTCCAGGAAAGGCACAAAGCTATACAGAAAAACCCTGTCTCAGGTAGAAAAAAAGAAAGAAAGAAAGAAAATTTTAAAAAAATTAAAAAAAAAGAATTCTAAATGAGACTGTAGACCAAAGATGGGGTACTTGAGAGCTGACTACTTTGTCTTTACACTTCCTAATGAAGAAAAAGATGGATTAAGATATTGAAATATCAACCTGTCTCCTCAGAAGGGTGTTGCTTCTCAAAGGTGGAAGACACACGAAAGAGTATGAGAAAAATCCTTCCTTAGGCAGCTTCCTAGGAAAAATTTAAGCTTTGTTATTCTCTATGAACTCCACAGGGGAATATTGACCATAATATAAACCCACATATATTTACAGATATTTCATTCCTAAAGTTTGCTACCCAAAAAGGAGTCATGGAACCACCAGGAAAGTGGTCTGCTTGTTTATTCATTTAGTGTCAGAATTTGCTGCTCAGAAGGCAGGAGCAGATTTGAGAGTGACATATAGACAGTCCTGAACCCAAGGTGGTAGGATTTAAAATCTTCAACCCAACTTGATTACATTTAAGGGAGGCTATGTGAAGATAGGATGTTTAGTGAGCTGGGTATAGTAAATAAATGTTCTGCTTATTGTGAGCTTATTGGATGTATCTACATCTCAAGTTGAGAAGCTTCTATGATGGAGGAGGTATCAAATCAGTAGAGAAGCAGTGCTGTGTATCCAGATTTAAGAAGAATGTTAGAAAACAAAGTATTACAGTAAATAGAGTTGTCCCATGTGCTGATATGACCACTAGTGTCTTAAGAACAATTAGCAGAGAAAACTAAAGGGTCTGTAAGTGGCTAGGCTCAGAGATGTTCTGGAAGAAAATACAAAGTCCTTCCGAGTTTGTCATCTGTGAGATTCTATCTAAAGTCATATAATTCTGTTCCTAGGGTTTATCTGTCAGTTGCCATGGACTTGAGATGAGGATCTCAATACAGAAGAAGGAAAAAAGAGTCGAATACCTTTTGTGTAAATGTATGTTTCTTATCCCAACTGCCCAGCCCTAAATAACCAACTCAGAGACTTAATATTACTTATAAATGCTCAGCCAATAGCTCAGGCTTATTACTAGCTAACTCTTACATTTAAATTAACCCATACTTCTATTTATGCTTTGCCACATGGCTCATGGCTTGTTACCCTATTTTTATGCATCCTGACTAGCTGGCATCTCTCCTGACTCCACCCTCTTGTTTTTAAAAGATTTATTTATTACATATACAGTGTTCTGCCTGCATGTATCCCTGCAGGCCAGAAGAGGGCACCAGATCTCATTATAGATGGTTGTGAGCCACCATGTGGTTGCTGAGAATTGAACTCAGGACCTTTGAAAGAGCAGCCAGTGCTCTTAACTGCTGAGCCATCTCTCCAGCCCCTGACTCCACCCTATTTCTTCTCATCATCCTTAGTTTGGCTCTCCCACCTAACTTGCCTGTCAGCGTTTTTATTAATCAATGAGAGTAATGCATATTTATAGTATAGAAAAGGATTGTTCCATAGCATTTCCCCTCTTTGTCAAATTAAAAAGGAAGGTTTTAACCTTACTATAGTAAAACTACATACAACAAAAAAAGTTATTAAGTAAGAATTACAAAAACAATATCCAATCCATTTGCATTTGGCAAAATAAGAAATAGTTAATTATCTATCTTATTTTGGTTAGTATAAAGTTTTGTATCTAATTTACATTCTATTATAACTAAGGAAAACTATAATTATAACTATTTAGTCTTCAACTCTATCAAAGACCCCAGAAGGATGAAATGTTACCTAGTGACAGGGACATCAGGCTGAATGGACAGTCACCCAAAATTCCTCTGCAAACATTGAGGCATCCATCTTTGGTCTATAGGCCTAGAATATCTGACAAACTTTCCTGTGATACAGGGAATCTGAAGGACTGTCCTACCTTGTCTTGGCAAAGTTGGGCAGTTGCCTTTCTTGCATTCTGCTGCTCCAGTTTGGAAAGTAACTACCAGCAATTGAGGCAAGGACAGTTTCTTTGCCCACATGGATATCTCTTGCCATTAAAAAAAACCCCACACTCCATATGTAGTTTTTTAGGTGCCCAGTATCTTCTCTGAAGTAGATTGGTGCTGCTAGGAGCAGATATGTCTCACTGACATGAAAAGCTTTAGGTTATTAAACATATTAAATACCATACTCTGTAGGTCTTTGAAGTGTTTGAAGGCAATCTATCTAAATATATCTGTTTGTGACCTTGAAAGCATACCTAGCATTATAAGTTTGACTATTATAGATGACTATTAATCTTTATTTTTAATTATGCATTACATTTTTAAATGAGCTGCATAAACACAATGCCTTAAACAAGAGTAGAAATGTGCATAGAGTATAACAAAATTAACTTTAAATTTGTATCAATAAACAAAAATCCATACTAATATAAAATATGTAAGATTAATAGTTGTTTTTTGGATTAAAGTAGATTCAATAATCTGCCCTTTTATCCTATCATTTCTATATCCCTCCTTTTTCTTTTCAGAACAAGATTCCTGAATCTAATCTCTTGTTTAGCTTTTTCCTGACCATTATCCATAATAACTTATAAACACCCTCCCAAACAATAACAAGCATTTATAATTTAATTTGGGGAATGTGAGCATAGTTCTATAGACTGTTGATTGATTGGTGGTGCTAGTGATTTTTGGGTGATCCTGAAAAAATTTAGGATTATGGTCAAGTCCTGACTGAAGTATTCTGTGAGACTGGATAATCTCAGCCAGCAGCCTTGAAGCTGTTCTGGATGCAAGACTCAGAGGGAACTGCAACAGAGGTGCTCTGAAATGTTGGATCATCTGGGCATCCATTCCCATTGGATATTTTTCAGGGGGTCTTCCTTGATTAAACCTGATTTTTCTTAACCCAGAATGAATCCACAGCTTCTCATTTCCTGTGGAAATAAAACCAGACCCCCTTTCCCAAAGTAACATATCTTTGGACTTAAATTTTGAAGTCTAGATATTTTTAAAATATATAGGTTGGCTTAATCTAGCAGTTTCCATAATCCAAGGTCTTTTAACAGCCAAAAATGTTAAAGACAGCACAATAACATACAGAATCCAGACTCTCTGTCTATTTTTCACCTTTATGTGACTTATTATAATTTTTCATTACTCTATTTCTTTTTAAAACACTTTACTATTTTATTCTTTTTTTAATGTTTATTTTATGTATATGAATGCTTTTTATTTTCTTTTATACCAGAAGAGGGCACCAGATCCCATTACAGATGGTTGTGAGCCACCACATGGTTGCTGGGAATCGAACTCAGGACCTCTGGAAGAACAGCCAGTGCTCTTAACTGCTGAGCCATCTCTCTAGCCCCCACTATTTTATTCTTAAACTATGGGGTTTTGTTGTTGTTGTTGTTGTTGTTTTTTAGGGAAAAAATGGTTTATTTTGGTTTACAGTTTCCTGAGGGTTATTGTTGACAATGGTGGAACAGGCATGGTAGCAGGACCAGGAGGCTGGTTGGATACATTACATTCATGATCAGCAGACAGCATGACTATTGAGGCTGGGTATAAATCCCCAAGAGTCACTTTTAGTGACCAGTAGCTTCTTTCCTGCAAGGCTCCGCCTCCCAGGTTCCACAACCTTTCCAAACAGTGCCACCAACTGGGGAGAAGGTGCTCAAACAGGAGAGCCTATGGGAAACATTTTATAGTCAAACAACCACAGCAGTATGCTGCCTGTGTGTGTGTGTGTGTGTGTGTGTGTGTGTGTGTGTGTACTCATACATGTTCAGGCGTATGTGTGTCTGCAGGTACACATGTACATGCATTGTGGAGGGCAGAGGGCAGCTCTGGGTGGCATGTTTTAAGTGCTGTTCACCTTATTTTTTTGTGTGTGGTATCACATTCCTTTAATTAGGTGGAGGTACGTGGATCTCTGTGAGTCTGAGGTGAGTCTAGTTTATACAGTAAGTTCTAGGACAGCTGGAATTACACTGTAACTTGAATTGTAATAGGTATTTCAGGAGCAATTCATAATCCCTGTGGTGGTATTGTGTTCCCCAAAATATTGTGTACTCTAATAAATTTATCTGGGGTCAGAGAACAGACAGCCACTAGATACAAAGGCTAGAAAATGGTGGCACTCACACCTTTAATCCTAGCATTCCAGAGATAGAAATCCCTCTGGATCTCTGTGAGTTCAAGGCCACATTGGAAATAGCCAAGCATGGTGACACACGCCTTTAATCCCAGAAAGCCAGCCTTTAATCCCAGAAAGCCAGCCTTTAATCCCAGGGAGTGGTGGTAGAAAGCAGGAAGATATATAAGGTGTGAGGACCAGAAACTAGAAGCATTTGGCTGGTTAAGCATTTGGCTGGTTAAGCATTCAAGCTTTGAAGCAGCAGTTCAGCTGAGAGCCATTGGGATGAGGACACAGAAGCTTCCAGTCTGAGGAAACAGGACCAGCTGAGGAACTGGCAAGGTGAGATAGCTGTGGCTTGTTCTGTCTCTCTGATCTACCAGCATGGACCCCAATAACTGGCCTCAGGTTTGACTTTATTAATAAGAACTTTTAAGATTCCTGCTACAAATCCCCCAAAAGGCAAAATTTTCTTTACTTTTTCAAGCATTCTTTCTAAAGTATCTACATTTGAATCAGCTAGTAAAATGATGTCCATATAATGATAAACTATAGGTTGAAAAAATTGTTTACATATTACTACCACCAACTATTGTATAAAATACTGGCACAGGGTTATGTGATTTAACATTCCCTGTAGGAGAACCATCCATTGATATCTCTTTTTTTTTTGTTTGTTTGTTTTTGTTTTTTTTTGTTTTGTTTTTGTTTTTGTTTTTCAAGACAGGGTTTCTCTGTGTAGCTTTGCGCCTTTCCTGGAACTCACTTGGTAGCCCAGGCTGGCCTCGAACTCACAGAGATCCGCCTGGCTCTGCCTCCCGAGTGCTGGGATTAAAGGCGTGCGCCACCACCGCCCGGCTCCATTGATATCTCTTAACAGGCTGAGAATTATTATAAGCAGGCACTGTGAAGGCAATTTTTTCTCTGTCTTTTTCTTGTAAGGGTGTTGAAAAGAAACAGTCTTTTAAATTGATAACTATAAGAGGCCATCCTAGGTAACAGAGAAGGCAAAGGAATTCCAGATTGTAGAGAGCCCATTGGCTGAATTACCTTGTTAACAGTTCTTAGATCCGTTACTATTCTCTACTTATCAGATTTTTATGCTCACAATAACATTTTATTTTCAAACAATTCCTTGGTCTACATAAAAGTTTACACTTTTTTCTTTTTTCTTTTTGTAGTCTGATTGTTCTTTATTTTATATCTAGAATCCACTTATGAGTGAGTACATGCCATGACTGTCTTTCTGGGTTTGGGTTACCTCACTCAGGATGATTTTTTCTAGTTCCATCCATTTGCCTGCAAATTTCATACTTTCATTGTTTTTCTCTACTGAGTAGTACTCCATTGTATATATGTACTATATTTTTTTCATCCATTCTTTCGTTGACGGGCATCTAGGCTGTTTCCAGGTTCTGGCTATTACAAATAGTGCTGTTATGAACATAGCTGAGCATGTATCTTTATGGTATGAATCAGCATTCCTTGGGTATATGCCCAAGAGTGGGATGGCTGGGTCTTGAGGTAGTTCGATTCCTAATTTTTCTGAGAAACCACCATACTGATTTCCACAGTGGTTGTATAAACTTACATTCCCACCAACAGTGGAGGAGTGTTCCCTTTGCTCCACATCCTCTCCAACATTGACTGTCATTGGTGTTTTTGATCGTAGCCATTCTGACAAGTGTAAGGTGGTATCTCAGAGTCATTTTGATTTGCATTTCTCTGATGATTAAGGATGTTGAGCATTTCTTTAAATGTCTTTCAGCCATTTGTTAAACTGTTTTATATACTCTCTCTTCTCTCTCCCAAGCCTGTGTATATTTATTTAAAACACTGTGATGCATTTAGAGGCTCCTTTTGTCTATATCTGTCCTTATTATGCATCTGTAACATTTTCTGTGTGAGAAAAAAAATACAAAAACAAAAAACTGCTGTGTAACTTAAATCATGGAGTGCTGGTGCTGGCTCCTCCCCCTTGGTTCCCTGAGAGGCTAGTCTCATGGTGGAGGTATGTTTACCATCATCTCTGAAGGCCATGTTTACCATTCCAACTCTGGAAAGTTTCTGGGTCCATGCCACCACCAAGTAGCAAGCCACTGGCTGCTCATAAACACCATATAAGTGTTAGGTAGTAGGGCCTCCTAAAAGAACCATCTGTAGCTGGGTGGTGGTGGCACATGCTTTTAATCCCAGCACTCAGGAGGCAGAGGCAGGTGGATCTCTGTGAGTTTAAGGCCAGCCTGGTCTACAGAGCGAGTTCCAGGACAGCCAGGGCTACACAGTGAAACTCTGTCTGGAAAAAAAAAAAAGTAAAAAAAGAAACCACTTGTTTTTGCCACTAACACTGAGCCAGGAAGCCATCTCTTAAAGGAGCCATCATATGCTCACCACCAGCAAACAGAGCCCACTGGAGAAAAGGCAGCTACCAAGAAGCTGTGTTTGACTCTGTTCTTAGGTATCTAGAATCCTTTTTTAAGCTTTGTCAGGTTTTATGTGGAAATTTTGGCCCTATACTGGGCACCATATGTAAATGGACAGTTCCTATCCCAATCGCCCAGTTTCAAATACCAACTCAGAGGCTGGATATTACTTATAAATGCTTGACTGATAGCTCAGGCTTGTTACTAGCTAACTCTCACACTTAAATTAACCCATATTTCTATTTATGCTTTGCCACATGGCTCATGGCTTGTTACCTCATTTTTACACATCCTGCTTGCTTAGTGGCTGGCTGGCTGGCATCTCTCCTGACTCCACCCTCCTTCCCATCATCCTTAGTTTGGCTTTCGCACCTAACTTCCTGCCCAGCTACCAGTCCCTCAGCTTCTTATTAACCAATAAGAGAGTAATACATATTCATAGTATAGAAAAGGATTGTTCCACAATACTTTTGAGTTCTTTTGTGGTCTCTAGTATCTATATCAGCAGGGTGTGTGTGTGTGTGTGTGTGTGTGTGTGTGTGTGTGTGCATGTGTGTGTGTGTGTGTGTGTGTGTGTGTATGTGTGTGTGTGTTTTAAAGGGAAATTACATCATACATGAAGAACACACAAACAAAATTAAAATTAATTTTTTCTTCCTATGGTCACTGTGCTACAGTGTTTTAAGGTAACATAACTGGTAAAATTTCTGTTTGCTTTTATTGACAAGAGGCATAGACTCTTTCCTTTCAAATACCTAGAAATGGTTTGTTCTTGTTTTTCCAAGCTTGTTTTATAAATGCTCCAGAGCATCAATTAATGGTTCATTTATTTGATCACAAATTGGTTGGTGATCACATTTAATTCATGCCTAAGAGATAAAGCAAATTTAATTCAGGGCTACCATATCTACTTGGGGAGACATTTATACTCTCATTCATTCCCCCTGAATACTTTTGGAATACTAATTATGGGCTCAAACTCTTCACCGGATCCAGGTCTATAAATGTGAATGGAACATGACAGTTCATAGCTTGGGACAAGAGGCAGACACTGATCATATTCCATATGTATAATTATTATAGATTGTTTGAAAAACACACAGGAAATGGGAGGCATAATTGCACTTTCAGACCCAGGGAAGCAAGCTAAAGAAAGTAAAACTGAGTGAGCCCCAAAGGTATATTCGTGTGAGCCATAGGCAGTAGGGAGGGGACTACTACACATGGACAAATAATGTTCACAAATCAAGAATGATAATGTAAGAGGTTAGTTTTCTCATCTTATGTTGTAAATTAGGGCTACAGTCCCTGTGTCATAGACTGTTTAAGACTTAATTGTCCTAGAACATTTATTTGATTCATTTTTTAAAAACTTTTTATTTTTTTCTTCTCTCATGTCTTACATCCCAGCCAAATACAGTTTTCCCTCCCTCCACTCCTCTTAGTCCCCCACCATCACCTCCCCTCTCCCCAAGATTCATTCCTCTTCCATTTCCCTTAAAAAAAAAAGGGGGCAGACCTCCCAGGGATGTCAACTGAATGTGGCATAACAAGGTACAGTAAGACTAGGCACAAACCATCATGTGAAAGGTGGATAAAGTAACCCAGTAGGAGGAAAAGATTCCTAAGCCTAGGCAGAGAAACTCCCCTACTCCCACTGTTGGGAGTCCCAGAAGAACCCCCAGATATACAACCATAACATATATGTAGAGGACCTAGCACAGTCCTATGCAGATTCTGTGATTGTCACTTTATTCTCTGTGAGCCCCTATGAGCCTTGCTTAGTTGATTCTGTGGGCTGTGTTCTCCAGATGTCTTTGACCCCTCTGGCTGCTACAATCCTTCCTCGTCCTCTTCTGCAGGATTCTTTAAGCTCTGCCTATGTTTGACACTGAGTCTCTGCATATGCTTCCAATAGTTGCTGGACAAAACCTCTCTGATGACTATTGAGCTAGACATTGATCTATGAGTATAGCAGAATATCATTGGAAATCATTTCATTGACTTTTTTCCAGGTATGTTTGGTTCTATCTTTGGTCGCTGGGATGTCCAGCCTCTGTTTTCTGGCCATCTAGACAGTATCAGGCATGAGCTCCCTCTCCTGCATGGGCCTTAAGTTGAACTGGTCATTGGTTGGCTTCTCCCACAAGTTCTGTACCACCATTATTCCAACACTTCTTGCAGGCAAGGCAGATTGTTAAGTGAAAGGTTTTGTGGCTGGGTTGGTGTCCCAGTTATACTGCTAGGAAACTTGTCTGGTTATAGAAGATGGCCAGTTCAAGCTCCATATCCCTCATTATTACAGTTGTTCATTAGGTCACTATCATAGATCCCAGGGAGTTTCCACTGCACTCAGTTTCCACATTGCCCCCACAGTGTCCCCCCAATTTCAGTCATCTCTCCCAGTACTCTATCCCTCTATTCCTTCCCCAACCCTGACTTGATCCCTCCTGTTCCCATCCCCACCCATCCACCAGTCCACACACAAAATCTATTTTACTTCCCCTTCCCAGGGAGATTCATGCATTCCTCCCTTGAGCCCTCTTGTTACTTAGCCTCTCTGGGTCTATGGATTGTAGTATGATTATCCTTTATTTAATAGTGAATATAACTTATAATGTAAGTTGATGTCTAGTTTCTTGAGTTCCTTATGTATTTTGGATATTAGCCCTTTGTCAGATGTAGAGTTGGTGAAAATATTTGCTATTCTGTAGATTGTCATTTTTATTTCAAACAATGCTGTCCTTTGCTTTACAGAAGCTTTTCAGTTTCATGAGGTCCCATTTATTAATTGCTGATCTTAGTGCCTGTGCTATCAGTTTTCTTTTCAGCAAGTTGTGTCCTGTGCCAATGCATTCAAGCTATGCCCCACTTTCTCTTCTATTAGATTTAGTGTGTCTGGTTTTATATTGAGTTTTTTTTTATCCACTTGGACTTGAGTTTTGTGCAAGGTAATAGATATGGATCTATTTGCATTCTTCTACATGCAGGTATCCAGTTACACTAGCACCATTTGTTGGAGGTGCTTTCTTTTTTCCATTGTGTATTTCTGGCTTCTTTATCAAAAATCAGGTCTCTACCTTGCACAGCCTTGGTGCTGGGGAAGGGGCTTGGGCCTGCCTCAACTGAGTGTACCAGGCTCTGCTGACTCTCCATGGGAGGCTTTGCCTTGGAGGGAGTGGGAATGAGGGGTAAGTTGAAGGGGGAGGGCTGAGGGGCTGGAGGAGGGAGGAGAGGGGGATCTGTGGTTGGTATGTAAAATGAATAGAAATTTTCTTAATTAAAAAATCAGGTGTCCATAGGTGTATGGATTTATGTCTGCATCTTCAGTTCGATTCTATTGATCAGCCTGTCTGTTTTTATTCCAGTACCACATAGGTTTTATTACTACAGCTCTGTAGCACATCTTCAAATCAGGGATGGCGATACCTCTGGACTTCTTTTATTGGTCAGAATTGTTTTAGTTATCCTGCATTTTTTCTTTTCCATATGAAGTTGAGTATTGTCCTTCCAAGTTTTATAAAGAATTGTGTTGCACACCCACCGGGAGCAGTTTGCCATGGGAATGCAGAAAGAAACCAAGGGCCCATTCAGCATCACTAGCACTGAGCAGCAGAGATGAACTCACACACACTCACCCAGAGCAGTTTACCCTGGAAGGGCAGGAAGAAATCAAGGCCTGAGTGCTAAGGCACCATTATGGTGAGCGAATGTATGGAGGGGCATGGGAGGGAGAGAGAGGCATCCCGGTCTGAATGTACAAAACTGTACATGGCTCTTGTTGTCATCAAAGCCCTTGAAGATGCCTGGAGTCTGGGCTGACACAGGCAACCATGTTGGTGCCCAAAGGGCCATGCCACCACAAGGGCCATCCTGATCTGAGTAGCCTGGGCTGCCATGGAAACATCTGGGCTTGAGCTGCAGCCGAGGGCCATATCTAGGTTTGTGGCCCTACCTCAGCCAGGATCTCTGGAGTCCAGGGACCACCTTGCTGCCAGGCTGTGCCAGTCTGAGAATCCTGCTCCGCCACCCTGGACCATGGTGACATTCAGGCCCAAGCTGATGCTGCTGGCTATGTCTGGGTCGGTGGTCCTGACGACACTGGGGTCTATGTTGATGCCTATTGGATGTGCTACCATAGGGGCCCATGAGAACCATGCATTTAACCATGCAGTGAAGTATGAGGGCCTCCCTGAGCTGGCCCCACCCCTCACCTAAGGGGAGTGATCCCAGAAATCAGGACTGACCAATTCAGCAGCCACCCAGGTACACACTGGGGACTTTGAGCTGGCATGCCCCAACAGCTACCCTATATATGACCTGCTAAAGTACATGAAGGATCTGGAACTGTAGTCTCATGATCTCTATGACTTGGGATAACAGCAGGATATCTGAGTTCTGTGAGGGTCCAGTATTGATGGTCCAGAAGGCAAAGCAGCAAAGATAGAGGAATGAAGTTTTTTGGGTTTGTTTATTTGCTTGTTTGCTTTTTGTTGTTGTTTTTAATTGATATTGATATTCTTATTTGTATTTTTTTATTTTTTAATGTATTTATTTACATTTTTGGTTATCTTATTTTTATTATTTCCTCTTTAGTTTTCTTGGGGGGGCACTACAAGGGTAAAAGTGAGAGAGTGACTGGGAGATAAGTGGAAATGGAATGCAAGATGTGAAATTGCCAAGGAATCAATTTAAAAAAAAGAATTGTGTTGGAATTTTGATGAGGATTGCTTTGAATCTGTAGATTGCTTTTGGTAAGATGGATATTTTTATTATAATAATTCTACTGATCCATGAGCATGGGAGATCTTTCCATCTTCTGATATCTTCTTCATTTTCTTTCTTCAACAACTTGACATTTTTGTCATACAAGCCTTTTACTTGCTTGATTAGAGTTACCCCAAAATATTTTATGCTATTTGTGGATATTATGAAGAGTGTAGTTTCCCTGATTTCTTCCTCGGCCCATTTGTCATTTGTATATAGGAGAGCTACTGATGTTTTTTAAGTTAATCTTATATCCAGCCACTTAACTGAAGGTATTTATCAGCTGTAGGAATTCCCTGGTAGAAATTTTTATTGAGTATTTTATATTTTATTTTATTGAGTATTTTTGCATCCATGTTCATGAGGGAAATTGGTCTGTAATTCTCTTTCTTCATTGGGTCTTTGTGTGGTCTGGGTATCAAAACGACTGTGGCCTCATAAAATGAATTTGGCAATGCTCCTTCTGTTACTATTTTGTGAAATAACTAGAGAAGTATTAACATTAGTTCTTCCTTCAGTCTGGTAGAATTCTGCATGAAAACCATCTGACCCTGAGCCTTTTTTGGTTGGGAGATTTTTAATGACTTCTTTTCTTTCCATAGGGGTTATGGATCTTTTTAAGTTATTTATCTGATCTTGATTTAACTTTGGTAATTGGTATTTATTGAAGAAGTCCATTTCTTTTAGATTTTCCAATTTTCTGGAATGCAGATTTTTGAAATGTGACATAATGATTCAATGGATGTCCTCAGTATCTGTTGTTATATCCACCTTTTCATTTCTGACTTTGTTAGATTGTGTATTCTCTCTCTGCCTTTTAATTGGTTTGGATAAGGGTTTGTCTATCTTGTTGATTTTCTCAAAGAACCAACTCTTTGTTTCATTGATTCTTTGTATTATTCTCTTTGTTTCTATTTTATTAATTTCAGCCCCCAATTTGGTTTTTTCTTATTGCATATTCTTCTTGAGTGAGCTTGATTATTTCTATTCTAGAGATTTTAGATGTGCTAAATTGCTAGTATGAGTGAGATCTCTCTAATTTCTTTATGTAGGCACATAGTGATATGAACTTTCCTCTTAGCACCACTTTCATTGTGTTCCATAAGTTTGATTATGCATGCACTCATTTTCATTGAATTCTGGGAAATCTTTAATTTCTTTCTTTATTTCTGCCTTGACCCAGTAGTCATTCAGTAGAGAGTTGTTCAATTTCCATGAGTGTGTAGGCTTTCTGTTGTTAAAATCCAGCTTTAATGCATGGTGACCTGATAGGATACAGAGAGTTATTTCAATTTTTTTGTTACTGTTGAGACTTGCGTTGTAACTGAGTATGTGGTGAGTTTTAGAGAATGTTCCATGAGTGCTGAGAAGAAAGTATATTCTTTTGTGTTTGGGTGACATGTTGTGTAGATAACTGTTAGGTCCAATTGGTTCATAATGTCTGTTAGCTCCAGTGTTTCTCTGTTTAGTTTTTGTCTGGAAACCCTATCCACTGGTGAAAGTGTGGTATCAAAGTCTCCCACTACCAATTTGTGAGGATGGATGTGTGATTTAAGCCTTACTAGTGTTTCCTTTACAAATATGTGTGCCCTTGCATTTGGGGCATAGATGTTAAGAATTGAAAAATCATCCTGGTGGACTTTTCCTTTCATGAGTATGAAACATTCTTCCCAGTCTCTTTCCATTAATTTTGGTTTGAAGTCTATTTTGTTAGATATTAGAATAGCTACACCAGTTTGTTTCTTAGGTCCATTTGCCTAGAAAAATCTTTTTCCAGTCATTTACTCCGAGGCAATTTCTGTCTTTAATGTTGAAGTGTGTTTCTTGTATGCAGCAGAAGGATGGATCCTTTTTTCCCAACCATTCTGTTAGTCTGTGTCATTTTGTTGGGGAATTGAGTCCATTGATGCTGAGAAGTATCAATACCAATGATTGTTAATTCCTGTTATTTTGCTGTTGTTGTTGTTGTTGGTGGTGGTGGTGGTGGTGGTGGTGTGTGTGTGTTTGCTTCCTTTCTTTTGGTTTTGCTGGTGTGAGATTATTTATTACCTGTGGTTTCATGGGTGTAGTTAACCGCCTTGGATTAAGGTTTTCCTTCTAGTACCTTATGTAGGACTGGATTTGGGGATAGATATTGTTTAAATTTGACTTTATCATGGAATATCATTATTTCTCCATACATGGTAATTGAAAATTTTGCTGGGTATAAATAGTCTGGGCTGGCATCTGTGGTCTCTTAAAGTCTGCAGGACATCTGTCCAGGACTGTCTGACTTTTAGAGTCTCCATTGAGAAGTTAGGTATAATTTTAATAGGTCTGCCTTTTTATGTTACTTGGCTTTTTTCCCTTGCAGCTTTTAATATTCTTTCTTTTTTCTGTATGTTTAGTGTTTTGATTATTATGTGGTATGGGGGCTTTCTTTTCTCAGACAATCTATTTGGTGCTTTGGAAGCTTCTTGTATCTTTATAGGTATGTCCTTCTTTAGGTTAGGAAATTTTTCTTCTATGATTTTGTTGAAAACATTTTCTAGGCCTTTGAGTTGGATTTCTTCTCCTTCCTCTGTTGGGGAATATTATTTTAAGGCATGTTACTTTTGTTTATGTTGCATTTGTTTAACTCTATGAAGCTGTATTACTGTGCCTGTCTAAAACACCTCATGGTCTAATAAAGATGTAGTTGGAGTTTTCCTGTGTCCACCTGGCTCCTGCAGCTGCTCAGACCCAAGTAAATACACAGACACTTATATTACTTATATACTGTATGGCTGTGGCAGGCTTCTTGCTACCTAGTTCTTATATCTTAAATTAACCCATTTCTATTAATCTATACCTTGCCACGTGGCTTGTGGCTTAATGGTATGTTTACATCTTACTTCTCATTGTGGCAGCGGCTGGCAGAGTCTCCTGACTCAGCCTTCCACTTCCCAAAATTCTCCTCTCTGCTTGTCCCGCCAATACTATGTACTTACTGACTGGCTACTGGCCAATTGGTGTTTTATTTATCAATCAATCAGAGCAACACATTCACAGCATACAGAAAAACATCCCCAGCATAAAGAGTTGAATGGCCGATGGTGAGGCAGGAGAAAGGATAGGTCAGGCTGGCAGGAAGAGAGAAGAAATAGAGGAAGAAATCTGGGAGGAAAAGATAGGAGAATGAGAGAGGAAGGAGGAAGACTTCAGGGTCAGCCCGCCCAGCTATATAGCAAGCCATGGAGTAAGAAACAAAGAAAGGTATACAGGAATAGAAAAAGAAAGCCCCGAGGCAAAAGATAGATGGGGTAATTTAAAGTTAAGGAAAGCTGGCTAGAAATATGCCAAGCTAAGGTGTTACATTTATAATTAAAAATAAGCCTCCATGTATAATTTATTTGGGAACTGCATGGTGCCCCCCCCCCAAAAAAAGAGCAAAAACAAACATTCTTCTATACCTATTATTCTTAGGTTTGGTCTTTTCATAGTATCCCAGATTTCCTGAATGCTTTGTGTCAGGAATTTTTTTAGATTTAACATTTTCTTGGACTATCATATCTTCAACGCCTGGGATTCTCTCTTCCATCTCTTGAATTCTTTTGTTGATGCTTGCATCTATAGTTCTTGCTCACTTACCTAGATTTTCCATTTCCAGAATTTCCTCAGTGTTTTCTTTACTGCTTCAATTTCCATTTCTAGGCCTTGAACAGTTTTGGTTGTTTCCTTCAGCTGTTTGTTTTTTCTTGGCTTTTTTTTTTCCTCCAATGTTTTGTTAGATTTTTCCTCAATTTCTCTAAGGGATTTATTCATTTAAGAACCTCTATCTTCTTCATAAAGTTGGTTTTAAGGTCATGTGCTTCAGCTGTATTGGGATATTCAAGGCTTGCTGTAGTAGGATAGCTGGGCTCTAGTGGTGATATTACCTTGGCTGTTGTGTTCTTATACTGGCATCTAGGCATCTGGGTTTGGGGTGATTATAGGTCTAAGTACCAGTTCCTGAGTTTGTCTTTGTTGAATGGGTGTTCTGTTCCTTGGTTTCTGTTTTCTCTCTGGTCTTCTGGCCAGAGTGGCCTGCTGTTGAGTAGAGAGTCTCCACCTGAATTGTAGGCTGGACTTCTGATAGCCAGGGTGGCCTCTAGTCTACTGGGGGCTTCTGCTTGAGTTGAGGGCTAGAGTTCTGGCAGCTGGAGTGACCTCTTGTTCAGGTGAGGGTCCTCCATCAGAGTTAAGGGCCTGGAGTTCTGGTGGTCAGTGTGTCCTCTGGTCTGCAAGGCTCTTCCTCTGGAACTGTAGGCTGGGATGTGGTGATGAGGAGGGGAGAGCCGGTTGGGAGTAGGCTGGGTGGGCACTGAGGGAGAGGGGGCAGACACAGCAACCAGAAAAGAACTTAGTAACAAGAAATGTAGTTATTGCTGTGATAAACATTACCATGTGGTTCTTAGGCCCTTGGAACTGTTGTGTGAGAAGAATGTGGAAGAGTTTGGAACTTTGTATTAGGAAAGCCATTGAATGCTGTCAACAGAACATAATGGAGTATTCTGATGGGAGCCTAAAAAAAGCATTAATGCTGAGAGAAACATGGTCAGTGGAGGCCCAGCTCATAAGGTTTCAGAAGTGAACATAATCTCTATCAGAAACCTGGCTAGGAGCTATTTGTATGATATTTGGCCAAGAACCTGGTTTCATTGTGCCCACATCATCAATCTGAAGTATAGCTGAATTCAGGATAATGGAGTAATTCATTTGTTGAAGGAACTGTCAAGACACTGGGGCAGTAAGGCTGGCGCTTAGTGCTTGTTTGGATGAACAAGGATATCTAGAGTTGTGGTAGTCAGTGCTGTCAAGTTGACAGTACCTAGAATCACACAGGAGATGGGCTCCTGGGAATGTCTGCGAAGGGATGATTTAATTATGTCAATTGAAGTAGAAAGACTCACTCATCGTGGGCAGCACCATTCCCTAGTTGGGATGGTTGACTGCAAAAATGGAGTAGCAGCATGCATTCAACCCTGCTTCTTGACTATGAATATGAGATAACCAGCTCCTTCAGGTTCTTGCCATTGTGATTTCTCTACCATTGTGAACTATAACCTGGACCATGAACCAAAATAAATCACTTTTTCCCTAAGTTTTTATGTCTGAGCGTTTTGGATATTTTTGTTTGTTTTGTTATTTTATCACAGCAATAGAAAAAGAAACTAAGACAGTGAGGAAGAAAACCCAAGTTTTCATTTTGTGTGTAGATATCCAGCTTTCCCACTACTGTTTGGTGAAATTACTGGCTTTTTATTAGTATGCCTCTATGGTATAACTTGAGTTCAGATAAAATAACAATATTCTTGTTGCTCAGAATTGCTTGGAATTTTATAATTTTTTTTCCTAATTCTGTGAAGCACAGAGCTGGAATTCGGATTGGGATTATACTGAATCTGTAGATTGATTTTGGGAGGATTATTGTTTTCATAACATTAATACTTCTTATCTGTAAGCATGAAAGGTCCTTCTATCTTCCTGTGTCTCTCAACTTCTTTCTTCAGTGTTTTGAAGGTTTCACAGCAAACATATTTCATTTCCTCATGCTTATTCCAAAGTATAGTAGTATGAATGTAATTGGCCCCCATATCTTATAGGGAGTGGCACTATTAGGAGGTGTGGCTTTGTTGGAATGGATATAGCCTTATTAGAGGAAGTGTGCCACTGTGGGGACCAGCTTTGAGGTTCCTACGTTCAGGATACTGTTCAGCATCTAAGTCCACTTTCTATTGCTTGCAAATGTAGAACTCTCAGCTATCTTTCCAGCACCATCTCTGCCTGTATGCCGCCATGTCCCATGATGGTGATAATGAATTAAACCTCTGAAACTATAAGCTGCCACCTAATTAAATGTTTTTTATGAGAGTTGACATGGTTATGTTGTTTCTTCACAGCAATAGAAACCCTAATTAAGACACAAGGTGTTATTTTTTTTTTTTGAGGCTGTTGTGAATGGGATTGTTTCTCAGATATCTCTCTCAATACGTCTGTCACTGGTATATAAGAAATCTAGGCCCGGTGGTGGTGGCACACACCTTTAGTCCCAGTACTCAGGAGGCAGAGAAAGGTGGATCTCTGTGAGTTTGAGGCCAGCCTGATCTACAGAGCGAGTTCCAGGACAGGCTCCAAGGCTACAGAGAAACCCTGTCTCGAAATTAAAAAAAAAAAAAAAGAAAAGAAAAAAGAAAAAAGAAAAAGAAATCTACTGCTTTTTTATGTTTAGCTTGTCTCCTGCTACTTTGTTGAAAGTGTTTATCAGTTCCAGAAATCATCTTTAGAGTTTTTTGTATATAAAATCATGGCCATCTGCAAATAAAGATATTTTGATTTTTCCTGTTTATATCTGTTTATTTCTGTTTTCTTAATGCTCTAAGATTTTGAGCACTACATCGAATAAGATTGCACAAGGTGGACACCCTTGTCTTATTTCTAATATTAGCAGGGAAGATTCAAATTTTTCTTTTTTTAGCATGATGTTGCCTATAGGCTTGTTGTATATAACTTTGATCATGTTGAGTTGCACTCTTCCCATTCATATTCTTTCCAGGGCTTTTATTATGAAGAGGTTTTTAATTTTCCAAAAGGCCTTTTCTGTATCTATTGAGTTGCTTATGTGATTTCTGTGCTTACATCCATTTCTATGGTGAATTATGTTTACTGATTTATATACACAAAAGTTTGCTTGATCATGGTGAATGATCTTTTTGATAGATTCTAGAATTTGATCTGTAAGTATTTAATTCAAAATTTTTGTGTTGTGTTCATCAGGAAGATTTGTCTGTAATTTTCTCTTTTTGTGGTTGTGTTTTAATCTGCTTTGTCTATCAGTGTAATGCTAGCTTTAAAAAATGGAAGTATTTCTTCTTTTTCTTCTTTATGGAATAATTTGAGAAGCACTGATTTTGGTTTTTATTTAAATTTAAAGCATTCCAGGGTATAGCCAGGCAGTAGTGGAGCATGCCTTTAATTTCAGCACTCAGGGGGCAGAGGCAGGCAGAACTCAATGAGTTCCAGGCCAGCATGGTCTACAGTGAGGGTTCCAGGGTTCCAGGATAGCTGGGGAAACCCTGTCTAGAAAGAAAACAAACAAACAAACAAAAAACAAAAAAATGGAAAAGGATTCTCTCTCTCTCTCTCTCTCTCTCTCTCTCTCTCTCTCTCTCTCTTTCTCTCTGTGTGTGTGTGTGTATGTGTGTGTGTGTGTATTGGGGAAACTATGCATCCAGGTGAGGAGTGTGATGAGTCCTCTAGCCTTACCAGCCAGGACTTAGAATGTGTGCTATGTGAGCTGGTGGACCTACATCCTTTGGCTTCCCCTTCCTTGGTTTGCATGGGAAAACAAGCATTCCTGAGGTCTCTATTCCTCTGGCTTCTCTAGTCAGGGTACATTCAAGATCTTTTGACCTCTTATTCCTAGAACTACAGGGCACTAAAAATGCCAGCATTTGACCGTATTCTATAGTTTTCATTTTTCGCTATTTCATTTCTTATTATTAAAATTGTGGAATTATGATGAATATTTGTGAGTAATGGAATGACTGGGTAAAACATGCAAATATATATTGTTGAAAATGAGTAACTTAAGTGGAACAAGTTAAGTTGGTGGAATTTCTATGTGTTTCTAACAACAAATGGCAGACAAGTTAGTGTAGTATCTCATTTTTTCCCATGAGGAGCATTAAATAAAACAAAATAAGAAATTCTGAAGTTTTATTCATTTTATTCTTTTTTGACTTGAGAATGGAAGGATATGGAAGGTGAAATGCTTGGTGATACTGTTTGAATGTGTGCAGGGAATTTGAATGAGATTAAAAAAATCAAAACAATTAAATTTATTTAAAACGATATTACCCTTAGAAAATGGCCTGCATTTTATAAACAGGAGTGTAGGAATTATACATACTATCAGACAAACACATGGGGGGGGATTAGGAGGAAAGAAAGGAGGAGGAAAGGACACAAAGATAAAAGAATTGATGTAAATGATTGAATCTAACAAAGGATAAAAAAATGAAAAATAACATATATTTAAAGAACTGTAGACTGAATAGGTAGGGTATAGAAAGAGGCCCCACAATTGAAAACACTCATTGTCATCAAAACTCAAATCCAATTACCCAGCCACAATTAAAGAATGGATTTGAGAATTGGCCTGAGTGGGGAGTGGCAAAGAAGCCATTGTTGAAGTCACAGTAACTGAAGGTGTTTGAGAAATAAACACAAACAAAAGGCCTCAAACTTAAATGCTTGTCAATATTAATTCTGATTACTAGGAACCACGACACAAACCATACCGTATGTCTAGCTACAGTTTCATAGTGGAACTGCAGGAGAAATACCTGACTATCCCAGAAAAAAAGGCAAATTCCTATGAAAGTCTAGCAAACAAAGTAATACCACCTTCAACCAGACATGGACATGAAGGAAGGAAGAATTTAAATACTTAGAAATACTTAGTCCTGAGAGAAAATAATGGTGTTTTCAATTTCAGTATCCCTGCATATTCTCATTTGAAAATGATATGTGACTGTGTAGTACTAAATAATACTATCCTCCTAAGCCATTTAAACTTTTTATTTTCTCAGAAATGTATAGCATAATAACAATAAGCCTCTAACAAATAAATCTATACCATTTCAGTTACAAAGCAAAAAAAAAAAAAAAAAAAAAAAAAAGCAAGCTTATGGATGGGAAGATTCAGTATTGTATTCACTTCTGGAAATGGACTGTGGGTGCCAGAAACTTGTGGGACAGACCACACAGAAGGCACATGGCCTTAGCTGCACCCTTGCTGGCACAGCCCTGAACTGATGCCTTCTTACTCCCCATCACGAAAGAAAACTTAGGTTTTGGTTACAAGCCTAGTTCCCACTGATATTATCCAATAAATGTTACCAGGAAAATTGGGTTTCCATATGGAAACCAATTTAATTAGATCTCTGCATCATAGCTAAGCAAAAACAAATCCAGGCATTTGGGATCCTAATGTGAAAAATAAGTAAATTAAATTTGTGAAAATTGAATTTGTGAAGATCTATGGCTTATGGGAAATTAGAATTCCTTAAGATATGGGAAAGAAACTACAAAAATATTAAGGAAAATTATATAACATATTTCTATAATAATATACAATAAAACCATGGGCAGTAGAACTTGGTATCTAGGTAAATTATGCTATAAATCAAGAAGAGAGCAACATGAGAGAGAGCAACAAGAAGAGAAACAGAAATATTGATAACAAGAATCACACCGCGGGACTGCTGAGACGGCTCAGTGAGTGAAGGCGTGTGCTGCCCAGACTGATAACTGAGCTCTCCACCTGGGATGTGCATGGGAGAGGGAGAGAGAGAACTGACTCCCTGAAGCTGTGTTCTGACTTCCACATGTGAGTGCCCACACACAAAACAAGAAAACACAGTGAGGATTCATAAAACAAATTATATGAAAAATGTTCACTTTAGTAATTTTCAGGGAAATATAAAATACTATGGAGGAAAGCCAATTCTAGCCCCATTATTTTGAAGCAAAAAAAAAAAATTACAGCCTGTGTTTGATTTATGTATTTGGATTGCCAGCACTAACTATCATAATGAGGTATATTATAATCAGAAAAAAATGGTTTATAACAGTTCTGGGAAAGGTCAAGGTCAAGCCAAGGTATTGGCCAATTCCTGATCCAGGGTGGACTCCCTTCCTGGTTTTGGCTAATTTGTGGTGGACTGGGGAATGACCTCTTCTAGACTTATTTACCAGTCACTAACCCCACCAGGAGGATTCCACCACCATGATATAACCACTTCCACAAATGCTGTAAGTCCCCCATATGATATGTATGATTTCAGCTTAACCATTTTGAAGAGACAGGAACATTCAGACTCTGCATAGACATTGGGTGAGGTGTGAGGAAACTGTGGCATCCAGCTACTCTGCAGAGGAATTGAAAGGCAACTTTGTTCTAAAGTTGGGCAGTGTATGCAAAGTGGTAAGTGTGCATAGGCAGACACATTGCAGTAATCACCAATCTGGGGTAGATGAAAGAGAGACTCCCTAATGGATCTTCTATACAGAATCGTGTGTGTGTGTGTGTGTGTGTGTGTGTGTGTGTGTGTGTGTGTGTGTGTGTGTGTGTGTGTGTGTGTTATATTGTTCTTGTTAATGACTGAAAAGGGGAGAAAGCAGCTGAATATCTGGTGAGGCCCTCCCTGCTGGATCAGAAGTCATCATTCAGAGCAGGCTACCCAGACACCAGGCAGAGAGAACTCAGCTTTCTAACAAAACCCCAACAGAACACCATTTATCCACTAATCCATTCAATTGTGGAGTGATTAACCCATTTACCTCTTAATGGTCCCATCTCGTGATACTTTAAATTTCATCATGAGTTTGTGTGGGGATACTCAAATGTTACAAGCCCTGTTGACATAGTAAGATAAATTTAACGTAAAAAGAAAACAAATTAAACCAGTGCAATATAGTGTGTGTGTGTGTGTGTGTGTGTGTGTGTGTGTGTGTGTGTGTGTGATGGAGATAGATAATTTCCTTGTGAAACTGGTAGGAATGGGACAGTAGTTGGGAGCAGTTCTCACACTTTGTGCCATACTAAAGGTCTGTGTAAAGCAAAACTAAGTACATTCTAGATGCGCCCATATCCTACATCTGTGACCATTAGAAACTAGTCATTTCTCGTGTCTAGGTGACAGGATTGGAGGATCTCTGTCTTTTTTTTTTTCCTTTTCTGGAACCTAGACGTTTACTACACACCTGGCGAGCTAACACTGACAGACGGCAGATGGAACACTCTTGTCAGAAGCACTATAAAGTGACAGGACACAGAATTGCAAATCCCGTTTCTTCATCCCGTTCCTACTTCCAATGTAAACTCAGTCCCTTCTTCTTTTCTTCAGAATGGAGAGGGAGCAGAAAACATCAAAGCTTCCTCTAAGCTTTGCAAGAGAGTTGCATGCCTGGAATTGCAATGTCCACTAGAAACAATTTTAAGCTGTGCAGGGATGGAGTTGAATTTATTACTATAACATGCCTTCAAATGGGTAAAAGATGTCTGAAGACAGAGCAGGGAACCTTTTATGATGCTGTCTCTGTGTAAAAAAAAAAAAGTTCTAATATAATAAGAAAAAAAGGTAAAAGTACTTGTACCCAAGTCAATTTACAATGCAGGGTCGGTGTTGTAAACTAGAAAAAGAGCTGGTGACCCTGGCATGAGGCTTAACATTCATTCAAATGATTATCAACAGTGACACAGGGCGGCGAGTGTAAGTGCTGGGCATTGCTGGGTGCAGACACAGCTCCTTCCCCTTACCTGGTGGCCTCTCTCAGCCACTTGCCCCACTCTCCTTTGCTCTTCCTCTGTGCAGTAAGAGTGCTGACAGGCTCAGTTTCCCTTATTCAGAGTACTTCAAAGGAAAAGTACATTGTGGTTTCTATTTTCTCAGATTTGGGAGTATTTATAAAAACATTAGGTATATTAGCTCATAAATACATGCTAATCTATGATTTTTTTAAAAAAATTGTGCATGAAATGATATTTTTTTATGCTGTGGAATTTTCCTCTGGCATCACACTGGTGGTTTTGTCTTAGAGATATTCCTTTTTTAAGTGTCTTAATTGAATTGTGTGATAATTGCATTAACATGCATTGAGTACCAAAACAGTGCCCAGCCATGGTAGATGCACTCAGAATGTAGCTCACACTGGAACTGTTATTCCTCTTGGCATCTGTCTTCCCACTAGTCTCTGAGATCCCTGCTTAATGCTTGTTTCTCATCACTGTGTCCTGAGAGATTGCTTGTGTCCAGTAATTAGCTGCCAACGTAAAAACAAAGAAAAACGGTATTGTACTTTTCGGACATACTTGCTTTCTATTATGAATGTGTATTTATATATCTATGCTCGACAATGTGTATCAAGTTCTGAAAATGTTCAGAATTTGTTATGCCTTGGGGATTGTGCTTCTCGAAGCTTACCCTAAGGAAAGAACTAAATTCATGGAGCAGAATTTATATGGAGCCTGTGCCTGCCATGAAAGAAGAATTCAGTAAGGTTCTGTGTGTGCTAAGTCCCAAGAGCAGTAAGTCCTGGTTTGATGGAAGCTCACAGGAATGTATCTGCATGCTAATTTGACAAATATTGATGTTTTCCTTATTGAATGTGTGTGGTAGTTCTGTGGAAAACACATTAGGTTTTCACTTAAAAGACATGAGTTTGGCCTTTCTATCTACGACTATGTGATTGACAAGTTCAGGCACGTGATCTAAGTTATGAGGCTTCAGCTTCCACCACTATAAAGTAGAAATGCAGCATCTGCCTCTTAGCTACGAAAATAATTCACTGGACATAGAAACTCTTTCAAGACCACCAACTCCTACAGGATGCTCAGGTAGTATTCAGGGTTATTCCTGTGACACGACACTTGCATGATCTAGCGCTTCAATTAAGTAGCTACCTGGAGGGACTCTACAGCATGAACTGAGAGCATCCAGGAGCAGATCCAGAAATTAGTCCCCATGCTTTGCAAAATTGTCAACATTTATCCTATTTCGAGAGCTTCCTTCCTCCTCCTTTTTCCTGACAGCCCATGTCTGTGTTCAATCACTACCTGTCAACACAGTTTTATTTTGTATGAATAAATATGGCATAATTAGCTTGGAGACGATTCTCTTAATTACAGTTGTAGAGGTGCCTTATTTGCTCAGACTTCTTGTCTGGAGAAGATGACACAACCTGCCAAGACGGCTTACAACACAAAGTCTAAATTTATACATGCCATCCTTTTGATGTGCTCACACTATTGTGGCTTTGCCCAATTTCTCCTGACAGGTCTCTAGAGTTCAAGTACATTTAGCCACACTTATTCTCGAGGACAGTCTGGGGGTAGAGAATGCTCCATGTGACTGTCAAGTCTCTTCCATAATTAGAACTGATGTCCCAGGGAATGGAAAGGAGATACGATGCTCCCAGCATCTGCCACGACACTGCTCTAAGAGTCATATGAGAAAATGTATTAGAACATGCTCAAGGCACGTGGCTATTTCCTGGCATTCTGTCATAAATAGCCCTGGAGTCATTTCTTCATGCAGGGATCAATGGCCATCTTTCTCTGTGATCACTTCCATAACTGTATCTCATATTTGGAATATGCTGTAAAAATAATGACTTGCTCAATGCATGTAGGCAGAACCTAGACAGAACTTACCTGGTGGTCACAACCATTTGGACCTAGTCCTACTGTCTTGTACTTTGGATAGTCACAGTCACATTTTAGGCACAAGCTGCTTTTTTTTAAAAGATGTTATTGTTGCTTACTGTCATCAAAGGTTCTGCCTACCTGACTGGGTGCCTACAGTGCCTCTCCAACTTCCTTTCAGGACACATACCTTTCTGCTTCAAGTTTCCCTGCAGTATAACTCTATAAACAAAAGGCATGGGAGATGAAATTTACCATCAATTGCTCATTTGAAGCTATTTATTTTGTCTTCCTTTTTAGAGAATCTGTTTGCATGTAGTATAATTGAAGTACATTATATACATGAATGAAATGGCATGATGAACCCCATTATGATTAATATATCCTAATTACTTTTAAATCTGTTTGCTCACGCTGAACCTCTAGTTATTAATCTCTTTCGAGTCTCAGAAGGCATTTTGCTCTCCCATGAATTCCAGGGTGGAGATTGTCCCTTCTTCCTGCTCTTCAGTTCTTTGGAGGCAGTTTGATGTTTGTTTGTTGTTTTCTTTTTGTTTTTCCAGTAATGGTTATCTTTGCTCTTTTCAACAGGCTCAAAATGTTTTCCTAAGTTGTATTTTACAATAGAAAAAAATCCCCTTTTTTCTAAAGCCTCCATCTGTATGTAACCTGACATCGTTTCTAAGTTACCAACTATAATCTTGTTAAAATGAAATGTTGCATTGTCTCCTCTAGTAATAATACAATATCTTAACTTTCCAAAGATAGGACTAGGAATGAGCAACTGTGTGGCTCCTAGCCAAGATAACCAGCTTCCAGGATTTTGTTAATTAATCTTTATTAGAACTGCGCTTATTCTTTCCTGCATATTGTGTCTTTGTGCACAATGACAAAGCTTAATTGACCTCAGATACTATGTTTCCCAAGTTTAAATATTTAGTCTCTGGTCCATTAGACAATTGTGGCTAGATCTCATCACTATATCTTTTTTGTTTGTTACAGGATCTCTGAATGTTCTAATCTGTTATTTTGTGCCGACATTTTCTTCTGAATATTTTTCAGTTCATTCTACCTTCAGATTTTCTACTTTATCTTATTTCTATATTTTGACTTCTTTACGTTATTACCACTTGAAAAATCTCAGCTTATTTGATTCCTATTTTCTTTCTAAAATCTCGATATTGATTTCTATTATTGAGTATGCTGAATAAAAAAAATGAAATTCTGTATTAGATAATTCCAGAATGTGGAACAACTTGCTTTAATGGTCTTATCCTTGTGCGATCTCATGTGCTTGCCATTTAAAAAAATTGGTTGGGCATCATTTTTGAGGTATTTTGTAGAACTAACTTAAGACTAAAGCTGATGTTACCTTACCAGAGAGGTTATACATGAGCATGTACACTGCCATCCAAATAACCTAGACAATCTGGACTTCACCACACATAAAGTTCTGGCCACTGTGTTCCTTTACTCTTAGGAGTAAACAGGAAGTCATCAATTCTAACTCCTAAGTCACAGTAAGTGGTGTTGGTGGGCAGATCTCTCCCCCCCTTCATGTGGCTTTGGACTAAGTTGTGTGATAAAAATGTCTCCCAGTTCTTGTACCCAGCGAGCCTTTATCTTCAGCTGCTCTGTTATTTCTGTGGATAGTTACTGTATGCTCTTTGCTGTCCTAGACCATTTTAGTTACGTGAGGTACAATTTCTATTGTCAATGGACATTTTTTATCTTTTCCTTTTCTACAAATTTATTTTCAAATCTTTGAAGGCTATTTAGTTTTTTAAGAGGTGCAGTCTTCCTTAGACAGACTTATCACTGGTCCCAAATGTTTATTGAAGCTATTTTATACTCTCTGGTTCTTTTGTTTTTTGTTTTTCTGTGTTAAGTTTCCAGACAGCCAGGTTTGGTTCCTCCTGTGCTCACTGTGCCCAGGCTCTGAAAGGTGCCCAGCTCTGGTGCTGACAAAGATACTCAAGTGGGAGGCGAGAGCCCCACATCAGTGCCTCACTTCTGTGGGGCTGCAATTGTTTCACCAGTGGGTTCATACTTTGGAGTGTTCTCTTTTTTTTTTTTTCAGATTACACAATGTTTTATTAACTTTAAATTTTTAAAATGTTAGTCTAAAGGAACAACAGCTGTGTAGAGATATTGGATAATAGAAAAAAAAACCTGCAGAATTAAATCAGCCTATATATTTTAAAGATGTGTTGACCTCAGAATGGAAGCCAGTATATGTGTTATGTTGGGGAAGACATTTTGCTTTTGTTTCCACAGGAGAAGAAAAGCTGTGGATACCACTAAAAATTGCTAAATATTGGATTTGAACAGGAGAGCCCCATTGATTATGACAGGCAATAGTTCATCAAACACATGGCCATTCAATCTGAACTCACTTATAGGACTAACAATTGCCTTTCATTTGATCAGATATAACCTGACAAAAAGGGAAACTACCCAAAGTCAGAGTTGGAGCAGGGTTTTCTTTTTCTATTTCTAGGAGAATAAAAGCATCCAACTAAGGAATCTGAAGACCACTGGACAAATGAGACATTTGAAAAAGGCCAAATCATCCAGAGAAAATGTCCCAAGAAAAAGAATAAATTGGCCTAATGGTATAACATGCTTCCAACAGGATAAAATTTCATAAATCTTCCCAAATACCCCACCCGTCTGTCGATACACCTGTGGGACTTCTGAAACACAAAAGGGCAGCCTGAAATTACATTGGGGATGCTTGGAGCTCTAGAATATTAGTAATTAAGTTGAAATTTAGTAAAAGGAAGATGGAAGTGGGTCAGCCTGTGCCTCCCCTGTCTCTCCTCATGCTCACACACTTCTGCTTCCTCTCAGGAAGGCCTGGGTTCTTTGGTTTATTGCAGGAAGTAAACTAGACTCCCAAGATCTGTGTTGTTAGAGCCATAAAATAGTGTCCCATAGCCTCTTTGAGACCCTCTGATAGTTACTATCATGATGTGCTTGTCTTAAATTGCCATAGTACTATTTCAGAATATATTCACTTTCACCAAAAGTCTTTAATTTGGTTACATTTCACGGAGAATGATTATAAGTAGGCATTTGAAGGCAGTTTCTCTCCTAAAAATATTTATTGCGATCTTTTTTCATATGGTAATATGGTTTACTAGAATAATTAGTCATTTATTTTTACACTGTTTAAACAGATATATTTCTAAGCTGAATTTACAGATACATTTATAAAGGATGAATATTAAAATAATAATATCTATTTTACAGCATACTTAGTATCCACTTAATTGAATAAAAAATTTTCCTTTCCTGTGTTAAACTCATCATGTAAATTAGGTTTTCATACAATTTTATGAGCCCACAAGAAATGAAGACAGATTTTAGGCCAGCATCCAAGTGCCATCTGCTTGCTTATCAGTCACACACAGATTTTTCTGTTTTACAAATTATTTAAAGCATAATGCAATTGTGTATAAATATTTAAGAATAAATCCACATGTGCCGTAAACTTCAAAATGAGCTGGTGGTGCAGACACTGTTTCTTCACTGGTTTAGCTGACTGAACAGACAACAAAACAAATGAAAGCCACCAACGCTTAACTGAAGTTGCTGAAAGTTTGTGCCACTTCTAGTTAGATGTCCGAAGAGATTCTGGATAACTCTCTCTCCTCTGCCATGCCACTAATATTGCAGGTATATGAGGTCACAGAAAAACAAGTTAGAAAGAGAAAAGCAACGGTACGGGTATTTCACACCGATATGCTATCCACTGCCTCCATTTGTCTTCTCTTCTACACACATCCCATACTGTTAAAGTGTCTTTGTAAAGACCAGGAAGGAGGAGGGAGAGGAAGAGACAGAGGGAGTAGGGAGGGAGGGGGAACAGAGGAAGAGAGAAATAGTCCACAGGCAGACATTGAGACGTTCCTCTGAAGCTTTCCGCTTCCCCACCTCCAGGTTTTCACTGCTGAGTTCAGTGTGCAGCTTTCTCACTGCACACTAGAAGCACAGAACAGTCATTGGAGGCATCTTGTTTTTTTTTTTTTCTTTTCTTTACATATCAGAATTAGTGCAATCAAAAGCTTCAACTCTGTCTTTTTTATTGTCTGAATTTTCCTTTATCTTCAATTCCTAAAACCAAAATCCACTAAAAGTTTCAATGCTTTCCATGAAAACTTCAAGTTATGCACAATTGCAGTGGAACCCCTGCCCCCCCCCACACACACAAACTATTATATTTTGCTGGAGTTGTGCCACTAAGAAGGGTGGGAAGAGCCAATGTAAGATGCTGCCTTGAGTGTGGAGGGGAGTTGGCACATCTCACAGTGAACCTCAAGTTCTAGGAAGGCAGGGGAGAGAGCCAGGCTGGGGACCCGAAAGACACAGTTGTGGCCAGGCCTATCAGCTTAGGGCAAGAGACCGGGTCCTGTTGCTGTGTGAGGAGATGCTGGGACACTGTGGAAGGGAGCAGAGGTGTGCCTCGGAAGGGCAGAAGTAGGATGAGAAGACAGGTGCGGGGACAGACCTCAGACCCTCTGAGTTCCACCAGCAGCTCCATCCTTGCGAATCCATTTCATTTCTAAACAAGGACAAGCATGAGTCAGCACAGGGACCTGAAGGACAGAAACACAGAAGTCTGAAAATTAGAAACTAAATAAAATGGAAAACTGAAAAAACAAATTACAGAAAAAAAAATGATAAACCCGAAAGCAAATGCCTTGACCAGAGCAATAAAATAATGGCTTTCAATCCATCAAAATAAAAGATTAGAAGCATTAGCTTAAAGAATTATGAGATCTACAGAGGACACCATGGTTCTGGAGCTAAATTTATTATGGGAGATATTGTATAACTCGATAATCATAAATGATTAAAGTCTCAATTAGGTGGGCTATTTTCTGGCCTTATTGAAAATGACTCAAAAGAAATAATAGAGAATTTGAATGGTGTGAAACACATGTAAAAAGTGAACTATTTGTTAAATAATTTAGTTACAGAATAACTTTTGCAAGTTTTTGAGAAGCAACTAATATATATAATAATTAAAATTAGCACATAAAAACAGAAAACTCTCAATAAATCTAATAAAATTAGGATAATTCTAAACCACAACCTCATTAAAAACAGCTCTGCAAAGAAAAGCACAGGAAAATTCCACTTATTGATTGAAGAGGGTAACCTTATTAAATCACATCCAGTAATGTAATACTCCATATTTAGGATTCTTCTGGCAACACTTTCAAACTATAAAGACTCAGTGTCACAATAGCAGCAAAGCACATTTTTTATAAAGTATTTTTATAGTGTAATTCTCTAAGTTCTGGCTGGTAGAAATACACAGAGCTGCCAACACAGTGTGTGTGAGTTAGAGAAGGTCTCATCATTGGGTCTAATTTTAGATGATTATCTCATTAGTGACTGTACCGAGGACATGATCTCTGGAACAGGCAGGTAGTACTAGAGATGGAAAGAAGGAACTGAGTGCCTACACACTCAGATAAACTTGGTAAGACACTCTTGGTTCCTGGATATGGCAAATGACAAACCAGATACCTGGTGCTATTATTTGCCTCTAATCTCTCCCAAAAGTCTATGTGCTAAAGGCTAGTTCCCCGACTGAGGTTACTGGAAGGTGGTGGGGACACAGTGGGCAGACTTTAGGTCATTGGTGGCATGCCTGCTAAGGAGATAGAAAATGCCAATGCCTTCCCTCTCTCAGCTTCATGGCTGCCTTGGGGTGAGCAACTTCTTCTAGCACATGCTACCTACCATTATGCTCTACCTCACTGAATACAACAATGGGGTCAACTCTGCACTGAGTGAACCTCTGATATCATGAGCATTTCCTTTCTAAGTTGATCGTGCTGTTCAATTTTATGTAATGACTTACTTCCTTTAGAGAATGATATATTTATACAATTATAAAAACTGAATAGGAACATTTTATATGACAAATTAAATTTCTAAAACACAATGAAGAAATGCCATCTTAAAAAAATGACATCTTAAGCTTCAACATCCCAAAGTGCATATTAACAAAAAAATTTGAACAAAATCTATTTGGAATAAAAATTTAAGAGTAGTCACATAATTTTCATGACTTCAATCAACATATGGCAGATTAGAGGTGGCTTAGAAGGTACATGAAACTGAATTAACAATGTGGATGTCAGACTAATAAGGAGAGTTTTGAATATTCAAATTGGAATATAGTTATACCTGACTATTCAAGGTCTTTTCCTAATGGTGATTGGAAGTCACAGGGATATTTTCTGTGAAGTAGAATAGGAAAACAGCTTAGCAGATGTCCCTCATCTCCCTCATTGTTTATACTTTCTGGCTTGTTTTATTTAGGCTCCTTGAAAGCTGTATTTTGGTGTTTCTTTTCTTTTAATGACACACACAAGATTCAAGGTGGAAGATGCTACTCTGCTAAATGATCATATACCCAGAGCATAGCTTTGAAACAGGTAAAGCGACCGTTGAAAGGACTAAACCAAGAGAATGATTTCATGACTCTATTTCAAAGTTCCATCTGCAGGCATGTGCCAGATAAAGGACTTGTTCAGAACATGTGAAGATTTACACAATTCTCAGCAACTCAGCAGAAAGAAATGACAATTGAAGATTTGAAATGACATATGCATTGAAAGAGATCTAAATTACTATCATTGGCAAAATGAAAATTAAAGCCACATTCAATATTATTACATGTCTCCCAAGACAAATAAAGTACACTAAAAGCTGACAACAACAAAATAAAAGATCTGTATCAATTAAAAACCTCAAACACTGACTCCAGGTGTCAATATGGGTGTGACCAGGGTGGAGAAATGTTCTCTAATAAAACTTCAGGAATACATGTTCTACCATCCATTTATCCTATCCTTGAGCAATGTGTATTCATGCATACCAAGGACATTTCACATACATGTATGTATCTTGGTGTGTGTGTGTGGATATATATATATATATATTTTGTTTGTTTTATAAGTGGCTCTTTCTAAAAGCTACTACTAAACTACTGTAGCCTTCCATTACTGATACATGTTTAGAAACATCAGTAGTAGAATACAGGAGACAAATTTTGGTACAGTGACAAATGTATCACTATATAACAATGAGAATTAAAGCAAGGCAACTACATGCAAAAAGGTGAATGAATCTCACAAATACAATACTAAGGACAAGAAGCCTACATCGGAGGGTTACATAACTTTTAAGTGTTCTCAGTAATAATAAAAATGCAATTTTATTCAATTATATAGGAATTCAGGCCATGATAGGGGGATAAAATAGATTCTCAGGTCTTGGTAATGTCCTGTCCCTTGAATTGTGTGGCAGTTTGATGCATGTGTTTATGTTTTTGTCCTGGGCAATGCAAGTCCATCTTCTTGAGTCAGTAAAGAAGTTTGTTCATGCTCCAGTGTGTCTCTCAGCTCTGCACAAGCCAAAGAGGTCTGTGACATATTTTGCAAATGCTTTATTGGCCCATTTCTGAACTACCCATGTCCCTCAAATGCTAGCACCTACTCGTGAATGGAGGTTTTCATGGCCAAATGAGTTTAGGAAGTGCTCCACACTCCAAGCCTGACTCTCACTATTTATTAATGTGATTGAGGCTCTGAAAAAGGCAGGCTTTTTGTAAATAATCCTCATTTAGTTTGTTTAATAGAGTCTGTGTATCCAGTTACTTCAACAGATAATGTTTTAATTTTTAAAAAATGATTTCTTGTACATATTCAAGTTTGAAGCATTGGAAAATATTTCTCATTCTTCATTCTTTTGAGTGGGACATACTATTATATATATTTTCTAAGAATTTAGAGTATGTGAATGTTTTTGCCCTTAAAATTGGCAGAAGAAAGCCCTACCTGGGGGTGGGGGAGGGTGGTCAAAACAGAAGGAGACAGGGAGGAGGGACAAATAGCATCAAGGATATTTTATAATGCCTCAATGAATTATTTTATATTTACCTAAAAGTATATATAATAGGTACACACACACACAAGCATGCATGCACCATGAGTGTGTGTGTGTGTGTGTGTGTGTGTGTGTGTGTGTGTGTTTTAAATGAACTTAAGCACTTGGTCTGAAAATGTTCTCCACGAGAGCCAAATATTAATACCCCCTACCCCTGAACCAGGAATAATAAACCTCAGTTTGAGTTTGAGGGTAAATCATGTGACCCTTCAAACAACAATATAGGCTATTGGTGTTGCCTTGGTTACTACTCAGAGGTCGAAGGTAAGTCCCTATTTCTCAAGACACTGCATACTTCAGACACAGCACATGGAAGATTTGAGCTGGTTCTAATATGAAAGCCTTCTTCCTGAAGTCTAGCTTTCAGAGTACATGTAAGCACTATGTAAATAAGTATTATGTGAGTACTGTGTAATCTGTTAAGGGAGGGAAACAATTAGTAGTCCTATACAGCTGTGATACCTATGAACTATATCAATATCTAGCATGGCAAGCTATCTCTAAAGGCAGTCATGTCTTAGTGATAACTAACAGCTAATTGACTTAGGGCCTCTCAATAGAAAGGAAATCATGCCTGGTACTAGAAACCTACCCAACTACCTAGGGCTAGTGAGGTCATGAATCTTAGAAGAGAACCTATTACCACCACTTTACTAGACCAGCATCATTTCTAACTACATTTCAAAACTTATCCTTATATGTACAGGTAAGTGTAGCTATCACCCCTAATGAAAGAAGTTTCTCTTTCCAGTAAATGGAGACTGTAGCTGGAGTTTTCTCCAGTCCCACTCAAACCCACAGCCACTAAGACACAAATAAACACACAGACACTTATATTATTTAAACTGTTTGGCCCAATGCCTCAGGCTTCTTGCTATCTAGTTCTTATATCTTAAATTAAACCATTTCTATTAATCTATAAGTTGCCATGTGGCTTGTGGCTTACTGGTACCTTACATCTTGCTTCTCATGGTGGCAGTAGCGGCTGGCAGCATCTCCTGACTCTGCCTTCCACCTCCCAGAATTCTCCGTTCTGCTTGTCCCTTCTAAACTTCCTGCCTGGCTACTGGCCAATCAGTATTTTATTTATACAGAGTGATATCCACAGCACTTCTCTTTTCTTTTTTTTTTTTCAAAAAGGAAGGTTTTAACTTTAACATAGTAAAATTACATATAACAAAACAGTTATCAAGCAAGAATTACAGTTACGATATCTAGTCTATTTGTATTTGGCAAAATTAAAGAAGATATCCTATCTATCCTATATTTGTGAGTCTAAGGTTTCATATTTACCTTATCTCTTATCATAACAAAGGAAAATTATAACTATCTAGTCTTCAACTACATCAAAGACCACAGAAAGATATAATATTAACTGAAAAATGGGAGAAGGACGCAAGCAACTTTTGGGAGTCTTGTGAAAGTAGACAGAGACAGCTGGCAGCCTGGACAGTCATCCAAAGTTCCTCTGTAAAGTTGGGGCATCTGTCTTCAGCCCACAGGCCTAGAGTTTCTCAGTCACTTCTCTCTGTGTCCTGTACAATGTCTGGCAGTTTCCTCTGCAAAGCAGGAACCTGAAGGACCATTTTGCCAAGCAAAGTTCAGTGGTTACCTTCCTATGGGTCCTGCATGTCTAGTCAATCAAGCAGTCCGGGCAAGAACAGTTTCTTGCCCAAATGGCTATTTTTGCCAAGAAGAAGATAAATTCTATATAGAGTATCTTCAATGTCCATCCTCCTTTCTGAAGTAAATTGGTGCTGCCAGGAGCAGACATGTCTCACTGTCCAGAAACTCTAAATTTTTAAAACATTTTAAATGCCATGTTCTGTAGGTCTTTGAAGTGTTTGAAGATTACCTACCTAATTGAATTATGGCTATGTACACCTAGAAAAAAACTTAACATGACTATAAGTTTGACTATCATAGAAGACTAATTATTAATCTGTATTTCCTAATTATCCCTTACAATTTAAATGAGTTACATAAACATAATACCTCAAACGAGAGTAGAAATACATATACAGTATAACAAAATTAAGTTTAAACTTGTATCAATAAACTAAAATCCATAGAAATGTAAAACATTTCAAACAAGTTGTTGCTCTTTAAAAGTAGATTCAATAATCTACCCTTTCATCCTATCATATCTATATCTTATATTTCCATATCATATCCACCTTTCTTCTTTTAGAAAGATATTGACTATGACCAATAACAATTTGTAACCAATAACCTAAACAAAGACAAACATCCATAATCCATTTTTTGGGAATGTGGGCATAGTTTTCTAGGCTACTTCCTGCTGGGGATCCATAGCAGGAGACCATTACTGAAACCACAACTGGTCATAATGCAGAGATCATGGGGATCCCAGAAGCAACAGATACCTTAACAACACAATTCTTGCCCCTGAGGCTCGAGAAACATCACAGAAGAGAGGGAAAGGTTAGAGGTAGAAAGAAAGACTGTCAGAGCCAGAGGGCCAGGGAGTTTGTCTTCTAGAGTGACAGGGAAGCTTTACTCATGATACTTCAACAATATGGCTGCCTAAACAAGATCTGAACAGTATCAGTTGACATACTAACTTGGAAGGTGGAAATATCATGGGACCTCACCACTGAAAAAAGAACTACAGACAACTAATGACTGCTGAAAAGGAGAAATAGCCCCTCCCAGGGTTGGCCCTGAAATCATACACACAAGCAGCACTAAATGGATGCAGCAAGTTGTATGTATGTCTGTGTGTGTGTGTGTGTGTGTGTGTGTGTGTGAATATATATATATATATGTATATATATATATACATATATATATATATATATATAATGTGTGTAATAGATAAAAAAATAGAGAAAAGGAGGCCATTAATTTGAGGAAGGGGATAGGACATGGGGGTTGTTGGAGGGAGGAAAGGGGCATAAGTGATATAATTTAAAACAATTTATATAATTAATAATAATAAATATATTGAAAAAAGTTATCACTATGTAGCCCTGGCTCTCCTGGAACTCAGTATGTAAGCCAGGCTTGAACTCAGAGATCCACCAGCTTCTGCCTTCTGACTGCAGGGATTAAAGACATCTGCCGCCATGCCAGGCCAGAAATGTATCTTATTTCATGAACTTTTGTGAAGACTGAATGGCATATGATATTCCATATCAACGTGAAGGATAGAGTGACTATAGAACTCTGTGTGGCTCCCAGGAACCTAGGGAAGAAGCAGAAAGCAGAAAGGAAGCCTGAGTATGAGCACCGTGCTGGGAACAGAAGATGGTATGGTGGGGTAGTTTCCTGACACATTTTCCTTTAAAGGGGTCTGTTGTTTTTCTGAAGAATCTAAGTTTGCTTCATTTTCATGCTTGCTTTGGAATCATGTGCTATGCTTTTTCCTTTAACTCTTCCAGTTAAAAATGACTTTGTATTAGATCATTAACAAAGAAGCATGTGCACAAACACATACTGTGTGTGTGCAAATGTACAATGCATGTACACAAACACCTGCACACACAAACTCAGGCTTTTGTTGCTTCACTCTTAAATGACAGGAAAAATGAATCTTGAAACAAATGTCCCTCTCATTTGGATATGATGCCTGGTGAACTTCACATAAATTAGGAATTTAGGTACATAAAAAAGAAATTGAGATGTAAGAGATTGGTTCCTCTATACCTGTGGGTCGTGACCCCTTTGAAGGTTGAATGACCCTTTCACAGGAGTCACATATCAGATATCTTGCATATCAGATATTTATATTGTGTTTTATAACTAGCAAAATTAGTTATAAAGTAGCAATGAAAATCTATGTTTAGGGGTCACTACAACATGAGGAACTATCTTTTTTTTTTTTTTTTTTTTTTTTGGTTTTTCGAGACAGGGTTTCTCTGCGTAGCTTTGCGCCTTTCCTGGAGCTCACTTGGTAGCCCAGGCTGGCCTCGAACTCACAGAGATCCGCCTGCCTCTGCCTCCCGAGTGCTGGGATTAAAGGCGTGCGCCACCACCGCCCGGCGAGGAACTTTCTTAAAGGGTTGCAACATTAGAAAGGTTGAGAACCACTGATCTATGGAAATAATGGTAGAGGAAATTCATAGTTTGGAATCGGGCCTCTGCTAAGGAGAGTGATTCACAGGAAGGCAGAAAGAAAAGTGGCTGTCTCCAAACAGGTATGGGATGTAAAGTTTGGCACTTAGTTGTTATTGTATTCTAATTTCATGGTTTCAAAGGAAAGGTCACCTGCATTTAATCTCTAAATAAAATTTAATCTCTAAATAAAATGCAATAACATAAACAAACACTGCCTCAACCATCTGGAGTTCTGCCTCACTGCTCTGCTTTTCTGGGGTGTTCAAGGACCTGTGAAAGGGAACAGGGCATGACTTCACACCTTATTTGTGTCTTTGTTCACTGGCTTTCTGTTTTCTATTCCTTACCATTATTGTAGTAAAAATCTAAACCATACCAGTGGCATACACATCAACAAGGGTGTGGTTTTTAGCAGGATGTCCAGAATGACAGTTCATTAGCTGAGTCTCAACTTTCAGCAAAGGTTTTAAACATGTGCTGAGATCCAGTCTGTGTTGCAGTTCCAGGGGCGGAACTGCGGTGTTCTTGTGGGTTCTGCCCGTGTTGAGTACTGCTGACTAGCACTATGGAAGGCAGTTCAGCTGGAGGCAAGGACAGCAGCAAAGTATCCAGCTGCAGTCCTCTCACAAGGTTCCAGCTTGATTTGGGACTTGTGAGCCTCTATATAATTTATCATCAGGCTAGAACAGGCTAAGAGGAAGTACTGTCATGGCGTACTCTGTGCTGATATCCACGGCACAGCACAGACATTCCATTCCAGTTCTATTCTGGAGACACTGGTAGGTATTAAAGGGAGGAAGGTTCTTGTAGATACTCACCCAAGAGTGAGTTCTGCTAACCGAGCTACTAGGCCCTTCAATTCTTGATACTATGTGTCTTCACCTGTTTCTGTGTCTGTAAAAAACACTATTGGGCTAGAGAGATGGTTCAGTCATTAAGAGCACTTGCTGCTCTCCAAGAGGACCCAAGTTCAAGTCCTAGAATCCACATGGCTTCAGGATATTTGATGGTCTTCTGGCCTCCACCAGCACCCACACATATGTAGGTTGCATAAATAAACATAAATAAAAACAAATAGACACTACAGACTGAATGATTTAGAAACATCAGAGCATATTTTCTTACAGTTCTGTAGACAAAAACGCCCAAGATCAAGTTGCTATCAAGTTCAGTGTACCTTGTGGGTACCTGTACCATAGTGGCACTTTCTTATGGTGGCACCCCACATAGAGAGAGTGGTAGGAGCAGAGGCAGAATGGCTCTGTGACTCCCTTCTGTAATACATGTTCAGTCCTGAGGGCATTTCATAATTCAGAACTGCTCTGACATGCCCCACTTCAATACTGTCACACTGTCAATCATTGTCTGCACATGATTTTGAGTAACATTACCATGCAGACCATATCACTGTGCATCAGTTGAGGTTGATATATCTGTGGGGTCCAGACATTATGAAGAACAGCCTCCACAACTGTCAAGCCTCTGTCCTGAAGTCAGACCAGCACAAGGAGGTTCAGTTTATCAAGATTTATTTATCAACTGTCCCTGAGGAAAGAAAGCATTATTGTTATAGGGTAGAATCATTTTGGAATTAGCCATCATTAGTTATCTCAGGCAAGTCAATAATAATATAATTAATCAGTACTTATTACCCATATGACTCAATTAATTCTTACAGTTTCTGAATATACTTTCTACAGTTATGAAGTTGTTTTGCCTATTGCAGAGCAAATAAATGACTAAGAAGATTATCTATTATATATTAAAATTAAGTAATTAGGATTATGGTTATTCTTTCCACTTCCCTCCTTATAAATGCAGCTAAATGTATGGGTGTTCGTTTTTTCATTAAGCAACTGTAGTACCAGAATCCAACTTCATGCAGCAATATTGTTAATTCATTTATATTTTCCATCAGGTAATTTTGAGTGATAATTTTTCCCAGAATTCTAAAAGTCTGCTTTGTTAAAAACTGAGAGACAACTCTGCTTCCCTTTGATTAGTGTTCACATCAGTCAATGTGCCTCTCATTTTTTATTTTATTTTTAACTTTTTTTCAGACAGCATATTTTAATCATGTTCTTTCCCCTCCCACAACTCTTTCCATATCCCCCCTCCCTACCACCTCAGTTCATATTTTCTCTCTCTTAAATAACTAGGCCTGGACTCCTCACAACCCATTGGTCTAGGCATCATGTCCAGTTGTGGTTTTCAATATTGGCCTCTATTTACTGTAAGAGAAGTTTCTTTGATGAGGGAGGATAGCTACACTAATCTGAATAAGAAAACATTTGAGTATTGTTAGTAATTATGCTGTTCTAGCAAAGAAGCAGTAGTAGATCCTCTTCTAAGATCAGTGACCTACCTCAGTAGACCCAATATTTGATTTTAGTACCACACACAATTTCCCTTCTGTTTACTTAAGGTGGACCTTAAGTCCAATTAGACAGCTGTTGTTTACCACAAACATGAATTCCACTTTTTGGATATCTTGCCATGCTGGTCATTATTGTGGTTCATAAAAGTCACTACTGGGAAGGACTGTTTAATTGCCCCCCACCCCTTGGAAGCTTGCATCTTAGTTTCTGGTACTATGGAAGCAAGATCTCAGGAAGGAGGCTTTTAGATTAGATCTATCTTGATATTTCAATCCAGTGTTCTAAGTTCTAACACCAATCTAAGTGTTCAGCTTCTTCAACATTATCCCCCACCCCTCACCCTCTGAAAGGCAACCAAGGGTTACAATAATAGTCTACATTGCTTTGGGGTCACTAGGACTACTATAATCAACCTTTTGATACTGGGATTTTTGTTAGTTTATGTTTCTTGTGGGGAACAATGCCAGCCCAAGTGGCACAATACAGCATCTAACAGATCCTGGGTAGCCCCACCCCAGTGGCTGTACCTGCAGCCCAGCGCCTACATCTCTGGCACAGGGAATATCATAGAAGAGGGGGCAATATATTTCAAGAGCAAGAGTAGCAAGAAGTCTTAGAAATGGCTGCATGAGGCCAAGTGGTGGTGGTGGCTCACGCCTTTAATCCCAGCACTCGGGAGGCAGAGGCAGGCGGATCTCTGTGAGTTTGAGGCCAGCCTGGTCTCCAAAGCGAGTTCCAGGAAAGGTGCAAAGCTACACAGAGAAACCCTGTCTCGAAAAACCAAAAAAAAAAAAAAAAAAAAAAAAAAAAAAGAAAAGAAAAAAGAAATGGCTGCATAAACAAGACCTGAGCAATGGCAATATCAATAGACATGCTAACATGAAAGGGAGGGAATTTTATGGGCTCCTTAGAGAACCACAGACAGCTAATAACTGCTGAGAGGAGGGAAGTTAGCTTCTCTCAGGAATGAGCCATCTAATTAGTTATCACACAGTAGTCAGAACTGAAACCATATATACACAATGACAAAAAAGAGACTCAGTTATATATTTATATTGTATAACAATAATCAAAGAAAAAGAGGCTACCAATTTGAAACTGGGGGGGGGGATGAACATGAGAGAGGGGCCATGGGAGGCAGGGAATGGAGGGAAGAAAAAAAAGGGTAGAAGTGATATATTTTAATTAAAAACAAAAACAATAAGCACACATGTGCACACAGAGAGAGAGAGACAGAGACAGAGACAGAGACAGAGACAGAGAGAGACAGAGAAGAGACAGAGAGAGAGACAAACAAGGGGTTCATTTTGAGTTGGCCAACTACTCCTGAGTGGCTTACCACTTGGGTGTGGTGGATACATTAGTATAATTCTCTTGAAGAAAAGACTTTCCCTTTCTCAGCAGTTATCAATTGCAAATACCTTCTTGGTTAGGGTAAGACTTTGTGTCCACTTCCCTTCCCCTTGCTGGGATTTTATCTGGTCTGAACAAGTTCAGGTCTTGTGCATGCTGTCACAGTCTCTGTGTGCATCAGCCTGTTAAGTTTGGAAAAAGCTATTTTGTTGGAGTGATCCACTACCTCTGGCTATTCTATATTCTAGGCACTTTTCCTTTACCAGACGAAAGACTTGCAAATACGTTTTCTTCCATCTTGGAGCTTGTGATCCTTTTTTTTTTTGTCACTTTCACAGAGTATTAATTTATATTTGCATGCTATAAAATGCACCAATTTTCTCTTTTATAGAATTCAGGCAGTCCTGAAATTCACTCTCCTCTTGTCTCTGTCCTCTCAATGCTTGATTTGTTGGGTGGCATGTACTGCCATGTCCATCTTGGCCATGCACACTAATGTTCATTCAAAAACTCATCAAGAATTCTGTGTTTTGACAACTTTACTCTGTTATTCTATAAAAATGTTATAATTTTATTTACATTTAAGTATGTTATCCCTTTAAAGTAATTTAATTTTTGTTTCAAGTGGAACATTTGGATTGTGTCTTCTAGTCCTGTGTATCCAATGGTTTTAGAACCACATTTTGAAAGACTCGTTTTGTTGTGCTGATTTTGATTTAACTGTCTCCACCTTTTCTAGTTTTCTAATGTAGAAACTTAAATACTTTATTTAAAATTCTTTTTACATGCATTTAATTCCATAAATTCCCTTCTCAACTTTTCTATCTCTCAGGTTTTAAGTGTTTTCATTGTTACATAAGTTAAAATATTATTAAATTTCTCTTCACATTTTTATCTAGTATCCCATTCTTATTGTATGCTGTATAATCTCCAAGTCTTAGGGGTTTTCCTGATGTTTTCTATGTTAATGACAGCTAATTTAATTCCAATCTAACTGCACTTAGGATTTTCCAAATTTCTTTTTTTGTTGTTTGTTTGTTTTGTTTTTGCTTTTGTGTTTTTGAGACAGGGTTTCTCTGTGTAGTTTTCCGCCTTTCCTGGGACTCACTTGGTAGCCCAGGCTGGCCTCGAACTCACAGAAATCCGCCTGGCTCTGCGTCCCGAGTGCTGGGATTAATGACGTCTGCCACCACTGCCCAGCCAATTTTCCAAATTTCTTAAACTTGTTAGAGTGGATGACAAACAAATCTGATAGAACTTAAAGTGTTAAAGTGTGTTGCATGGTCCATAATTAGTGAACAGTACAAATGTTCTTGAGAGAAAAAGAAGTGTGTTCTCTTGCTGCTGAATGACATGAACAAAGGCCAGTGATACACAGTGGATGGCTGATGATCTTCTGGTCCCTCTGTCCTCACTGATTTCCTGGTTGCTGCCTGTGTCCATTCTAGTATAGGAGTGTAATGAGAGGTTTATATATTTCTCCTAAAGTTCTATCAGATTTGTTGGTGATCCACTCTAGCAATCTCTTTCTTGATATATTCAGCCTATTGGACATTCACTGTGATAATTGATATATTTTTCTTATTTATTTATATCTGTGATATTTGCTTCTCTTTTCTATCTGTTACTTTTGTTCATTGTAGATGTAACCAATCGTCTTTTTAAAATAAGAAACACAGAGCCAATGTAAAAGAGAAAGCCGAGAGGTCAGAGCTCAGAGATAAAATCTTACCTCCTGCAGTGCTCCTAGCTTCCCCAAGAGAGAGCTACTTCCTGTTTGTCTGTGTTTAAATAGTCTTTCTGTTCTGCCTTCTCATTGGTTGTAAACCCAACCACATGACTGCCTCACCACTGCCTGTAAGTACCGCCCTCCAGGTCTTAAAGGCGTATGTCTCCAATACTGGCTGTATCCCTGAACACACAGAAATCTACCTAGCTCTTCTAACCATCACGCTCTTGCTATGGCTCTAATAGCTCTGACCCCAGGGCAACTTTATTTATTAACATAAAATTAAAATCACATTTCAGTACAAATAAAATATCACCATATTTCCCCTTTTCTATTTTAATAAAAAGAAAAAAGGCAAAAGGTTATAACTAACAAAAGAAAAACTATATACAAAAGTAAAATAACTATATACAATATATACAAGTAACAAATACCTAAACGATGTCTAGTCCATTTGTATTTGACAAATCAGAGAAAATAATTCCCTTATCTATCCTATTTTAGTAAGTCCAAAATGTATCTAATTCACTTTCTATCCTAATTAATCTTCAACTATAACTAACTAATCTTCAACTCCCTCAGAGACCCAAGAAGGAAATAATATTAGCTAACAAAAATAAAAACAGGAAGTGCACAAAAGCAACTTCCAAAAACTTTGTGAGTTGACAGAAACAGCCAGCTGCCTGGACAGTCACCTGAGGTTTCTCCGCAGTGTTGGGGCATCATCTTCAGCCTATAGGCTTATGGTATCTGACAGACTCATTTGTGAAGTAGGTTGTACACAAGGTCAACAGTTCAACCTCACATTGGGTGAGAGCAGTCCATGTACCAGAAACACCTGAATTCCACTAGTGTCATGTCATGATTCAGGATTTTAAATTCTGGAAATTGTTGATGGTTTTTGAATTCAGCTGTCCATTCTTCTTGGCTGTGTATACATGGCTTCATCTCAGCATCCCCTTCTTCTCCACATCCCTCTATTAAATGCCAGTCTACTATTGAGAGGCGTGGTGAGCTTTCAGTTGCTGTTCCATTGCACAACAGAAGCCATCGGCCCACTGCCTGTTCAGCTGCCTTCGAAGTAAAGGGCATTGTACCTGTTCCAGATTGTGAAGGCCATTGCTGAACCCATACAGGCTTGTCTGTTAACCATTTTAAAGGTAGAGCTGTTGGTATTTTTGGAAGATTATCAGTTGTTGTGCCCTGTTCTTGTATAATATGGATGGCTGGTGACCACTCAAAATAATGCCTTCTAATATTTCTCTCAGAAACATGTGCTAGTTTATGATTTGTTTCTGAGATTGGAGGGATGTTAATCTGAGTATTCCATTGTTGCAACAAGTCTCGACCCCACAGGTTCATAGCTATGTTAGCCACATATGGTTTTAATTTTCCTCTCTGTCCTTCTGGACCTATACATTCCAGCCATCTTGCACACTGTTTCACCTGAGATAATGTCCCAATTCCTAACAGTTGAACGTTTACCTCCTGAAGAGGCCAAGCTGGATGCCAAAATTCTGGTGCAATTATGGTAACATCCGCACCTGTGTCTACCAGACCAGACAACAAAACACCATTTATTTTTATCGTTAATTTTGGTCTCTGTTCATTAATAGAAGTTTGCCAAAAAATTTTCTTTATGTTTTCTCCTGAATTTTCTATTCTCTCTGTTTCATCATCCTGACCAGCATGATTTATTCCAATAGTCATTTGGTTATTTAATCGCTCAGAGCAGGGATTTCCTCTACAGCTGCAGGAAAGGTTTGAACTGGTTTTGCTATGGGGGCCTGCATGAGGCCCCTCTGGGAGTTTCCCGAAAACTGAGGCAAAGGATTACCCTGTCTGTCCTTTGTTGATCTACATTCGTTGGTCCAGTGTTTTCCCTTACCACACCTTCTGCATACTCCAGAAGGAAGGGGCATTCTGTTGCCATTGTTCCTTGAAGAAACATTGTTTCTAGGAATGACCTGTTTACAGTCCCTTTTAAAATGTCCTTGCTTTCCACACCCAAAACATCCAACACTCCTCAAACCTTTTGAAATTACTTCTCCTACCCACGTATCATCATGCTCATCAGCCTCAACATTAATTGTTTCTCTAATCCAATCTTCCAAAGGTGTAGATCTTGCCTTTAACGGCCTGATTATTCTTTTACATGCTGCATTCGCATTCTCAAATGCCAAAGCTTCAATTATTGCCTTACTAGCTTCTGATTCTGAGACCATTCTGTGTACTGCTGAAGCCAGTCTTTCTAAAAAATCTGTGAAAGATTCTTTTGGGCCTTGCATAACCTTTGTGAATGACTCAGGTTTTTTCCTGGTTCCTCAACTCTGTCCCATGCATTCAAGGCTGCCATTCGACATAAAATTAGGGTTTGAACATCATATAAACATTGTGTTTGTACCAAAGCATATTGGCCTTCTCCAATAAGCTGATACTGACAAACTTGTATTCCTTTATCCCTCCATTGTTTTTCTACGTTTCTAGCTTCCTCCTTAAACCACGTTAGAAACTGAAGTCTCTGGCTGGGTTCCAGAACAGCTTGTGCAAGGTCCCGCCAGTCCTGTGGTACAATCCTATTATATGTTGACCAAGAGTTTAACATTTGCTTTACATATGGGGAATGCATGCCATAAGATACTATTGCCTCCTTAAACCTTTTAAAATCCATCAGTTCAATTGGAGCCCAAATATTTTGTGTAGCCATTTGATCAGGCATCTGCTGTACGATTACAGGATAAATTAAGGGTGACTGTGTGAAAACAGGCTTTCTTTCTGTAACCTTATGATCCAAACTTGAACCAACTTTACTGTTAATTTCTTCTGTCTGAATTTTTACAGGTTTAACAAGTTTTTCTAAAGCTGTCATCCTGGCACTTAAATCGACTATCTTTTTAAATAGTAAAATGAGAATAAGCATGGTAATAAAATGCATAATTCCCATAATACTAATCTTTTCATATAGTTGTTCCATTGTCAGACTGCCTAAAATTTCAAACAAAACCCAATTTTCTTCCAATGTACACAGAAAACCCATTTTTTTTAAATGTGGAAAAAAATTGTCTTTTAAATAGTTTCCTTTATGACTTACCAAATCTGCGTAGAACAGTAGAAATCCAAGCGAATTTCAAAACAGCCACCCAGTGTCCTAGGTGTGAATCCAGAGGGAGAGAGAGAGAGAGAGAGAGAGAGAGAGAGAGAGAGAGACAGAGACAGAGACAGAGACAGAGACAGAGACAGAGAGACAGAGAGAGACAGAGAGAAAGCAAAAGTGAAAGTGAAAGCGAAAGCGAAGGGGTAGCCGGCTAAAGCTTAAATCCAGCCACTTGTTCCCTCTTGAGCCGAGTCAAGGCTTGACTTTACAGGCAGGGGCCCTGTTTAGCAGGGCAGTCCTGAGTTGTTTGTAGCACTGGCTTTAAGCAAGCAGCTCACAGTTAGTCCGGCCTGAGGCCAAGCAGACCTGGGCTGGGGCTAGGGAGCTGGCTGCTCCGGCTAGGGAGCCGGCCCCTAGCAGTTTTTAATGGATTCTTGTCACGTTGGGCGCCAGATGTAGATGTAACCAATCGTCTTTTTAAAATAAGAAACACAGAGCCAATGTAAAAGAGAAAGCCAAGAGGTCAGAGCTCAGAGATAAAATCTTACCTCCTGCAGTGCTCCTAGCTTCCCCAAGAGAGAGCTACTTCCTGTTTGTCTGTGTTTAAATAGTCTTTCTGTTCTGCCTTCTCATTGGTTGTAAACCCCCCACATGACTGCCTCACCACTGCCTGTAAGTACCGCCCTCCAGGTCTTAAAGGTGTATGTCTCCAATACTGGCTGTATCCCTGAACACACAGAAATCTACCTAGCTCTTCTAACCATCACACTCTTGCTATGGCTCTAATAGCTCTGACCCCAGGGCAACTTTATTTATTAACATAAAATTAAAATCACATTTCAGTACAAATAAAATATCACCATAGTTCATTGTTCCTGCCTTTGTCTCTAGTTCTTTTCTGCACTTTGAGATTTCACTTGAGCATTTTATGGGTCCATAGTATATGTGAGACCCTCCCTAGTCTTAGCATTTTTCATCAGTTACCATAAAGTTTGCAATGTACTTTTATTGAGTACATTGTACACAGTGACATGTACAGATTCTACGATGATTGTAGCTGTTAATTTTTCCAAAAGGACAAAACAGCCTTCAAACAAGGTATTTTTTTTTTTACAAATAGAACATCAAAATGGATTAAGGGAAAATAGATGAAGGTAATTACCAGTCACTAAAGGAACAAACATTCAAATTTGGAAGTGTACTACTTCTCTCTCAGAATGGCTTAAGCTAATATATGTGACAAAGCCAAAAGCTCCTAAGGATGCTTTTGTTGTCCACCATAACTAGATGCTATTGCTAAAGACACTGCGCATCTTGGATGCAGGATATCAAGAATGGTTTCTAAAGACAGTCATGTTTGGTTCTATCATAGGTCTCTGGGCTGTCCATCTTCTGGGTCCTGGACCTCCAGGCATTGTCAGGGTGGGCTCCCTCTTATAGTATGAGTCTCAAGCTGGATCAGTCATTGGTTGGCCACTCCTATAATTTCTGTGCCACCTTTGTCCCAGCATATCTTTTTGTTTTGTTTGCAAAAGTTTCTTTAATTTCTTTCTGTAAATCATAAACTATTTGAGAAGAATTAGGGTGACCCAACAAATGCATCTTAACCTTATCCCAATCAAACTTGCTTTTATTAAATCTTAAGGATGTGATACAATAAGAAGAAACATTCAAATCACATTCTAATTTTATCTGCACCTTCAAAATTTCTAACTGATTCCCTAACAATACAACAGCTTGCCTTAACTCAATTCATTTACTGTCTCATTACCCGTCTGATTTTGTTCAGTCCAAACTTCTTCTGGATGTCCCAGCATATCTTGTACGCATGGCAAATTGTTGGTCAACGGTTATGTGGCTGGGTTCAGGTCCCAGTGCCTCCACTGGAAGTCTTGCCTGTTTAACCCCTTGGCATTCCTTTAAAGGTCCTTTGGCAGAGACAGTCAGGGCCTGACAGATTAGGATCCAGGCCCTCCTGAGGCTATTGTTTCTCCCTCTCCCTCTCTCTCTCTCTCTCTCTCTCTCTCTCTCTCTCTCTCTCTCTCTCTCTCTCTCTCTCTCTCTTTCTCTCTCTCTCATATTTTCTGCTGCTCCTGATCAAGAGTACCCTGGGGAAGAGTGGGGGTGGAATGGCTCTCCACAAGCCATAATAGAAGAGGAGGTGCCTAGTCTTGTTATAATTTGATATGCATGGCTAGCTGATATACCTAGGAGGCCTGCCCTTTTCTAAAGAGAAAGGAGGAGGACTGGATGGGGGAGGGGGTTTGGGGATAAGGACTTGGAGGAAAGAAAGGAGGGGAAAATGAGATTGGGCTGGGAAAAAAATTAATTCATTAATTTAAAAAATCAAGAGAAAAAAATAAAGCTGAATCTATATTTTTTAATTTTTTAATTTATTTATTTTACATCCTGACCACAGCCTCCCCTCCCTCCTCTCCTTCCACTCACCCCACCCCACCTTCCCTCTCAATTAACCCCTCCTCTGTATTCACTCAGAAAGGGGCAGGCCTCCCATGGGCATCAGCAAAGCATGACATATTAAGCTGCCATAAGACCAAGTACCTTCCACTGTATCCAGGCTCGGAAAGGCAATCCAGCATGAGGAATAGGTTCCTGAGAGCCCGTCAAAGCACCAGGGATAGCCCTGCTCCCATTGACAGGAGTTTCACAAATAGACGAAGCTAAACAACTGTCACATATATGCTGAGGGCCTAGGTTGGTCCCAGGCAGGTTCCCTGGTTGTTGGTTCAGTTCTGTGAATTCCCATGAGCCAGGCTAGCCGTTTCTGTGGATTTTCCTGTGATATCCCTGCCCCCCTGACTCCTACAATCCCTCCTCCCTCTCTTCAGCTCAGCCTAGTGTTTGCCCATGGGTCTCTGAATCTGCTGCCTCCATCAGTCACTGGATGAAGGCTCTCTGATGACAACCGGAGCAGTTACCAATCCAATCAGTTCAGGCTACGCATCCACTGCTGCCAGGAGTCTTAGCTGGGACCATCTTTGTAGACTCATGAAGTTTCCCTTGTATCAGGCTTCTACCCTACTCTGTAAAGCCCCCCTTTCCAGTCATCTCTCCCAGCATTTTCCCCCTCCGCCCACCCCCCAACCCAATCTCTCAAGTTTCCATGCCCACCCACCCCCAGTCCAAACAGGAGATCTCCTCTATACCATCATCCCAAAGGGGTAATTGCTGAAGCTTCCTTCAAACTCTCCCATGTATTGCCCCCTTACATTCATGGCCTTAAAAAAAAATGTTGTTACGTGTATGTGTTCCTAGACCCATAAATGCAACCTGCTTATTTCTGGATAATGTTACCTATATGTATATATGTTTTCAGGGTTGACCCTTTGCTACTAATTGGTATGCTCTTACCTGGGAAGATGACTTCAGTTATGTTCTCATTATTCCTTAATTGCCTGTAGTTCTTTGTCTAGAGTTGAGGCCTCCTGAACATGCCACCCTATGTGTCTATTGGTATCATCTTTGTTCAGGTCATGTTTAGACAGATATGTTAGTGAGGCTTCATGGATGTAGCTTCTGATATTCATAAAAGACAATCTCACATCATGCTCCCTCATCCTCTAGCTTTTAGAAGCTTTCTGTCCCCTCTTCTGCAATGACGTCTGAACCTAAGGTGCAGAAGTTGTATTATAAATTTATCAGTTGGGACTGTGCTCCACAATTCTGCATTTTGATTGGCTGTGTTTTTCTGTAATGATTTCCATCTACTGCAAAAAGAAGTTTCCTTGATGAGAGATAAGAATGACATTTATCTGTGTGCATAAGGACAAATATTTAGAATGTAGTAAGGGATTATTTTGGTTTAGTAAAGTGGCAGTTGTAGTTCTCTTCCAAGATCCATGGCTTCACTAGCTCTAGATTTCCAGTACCAGGCATGACGTCCCTCTTGTTGAGTGGCCCTTAAGTACAATTAGAGAGCTGTTGGTTACCATCAAGGTATGTCTGCCAGTACTCTACCCTTAGGATTATGGTGTCATAATAGTCATTGTTGTGGTTCACAGCTATCACAGATGGGTAGGACAATTGGTTGATTCCCTTCTTTGGAAGCTTGCATGGCACCTTCTGGTTTGCTATTGTCCTTGGTTGTCACCAAGAGGTGAAAGGTAAGTGCCTATTGCTGAAGAGAACTCGCCTAAAAGCCTCTTCCCCTGAGTGTCAGTTATGTGGCTCTGTGTTATTAAGCAGTGCTGTTTACTGTGCGAGAAAAACCACAAGGCACAACAAAACCACTATAAGAGTTTATTAAGAGAAGAAACAGAGGGGAGTGCTTAGACCTATGAAAATGGTCATGTGGGCTGGGGAGATGGCTCAGAGGTTAAGAGCGCTGACTGCTCTTCCAGAGGTCCTGAGTTCAATTCCCAGCAACCACATGGTGGCTCACAACCATCTGTAACAAGATCTGGTGCCCTCTTCTGGCCTGCAGTCATACATGCTGTATACATAATAAATAATAAATAAATCTTAAAAAAAGAAAGAAAAGAAAATGGTCATGCAAGGAGACAGGAGGGAGGGGCCTGTGACCCACTTTTTATGGATTCCCCCGCACATGAGCGTATGGGCTTATGTAGTTATGGCACACCATGTGAATAGATTACATGATCACACTGATCACAAATTACGTGGGTTGTAAGGCCCCAGAATGACTGTTTTGTCAGAGCATGTGCAGTCATGGGGGAGTGGCTAGAAATTCCAACACTGAGGACCAATCAAGTAATCTTTTATAACAGCATTAGTTTCGAGTCACACTGGAAATATTTTTCCTACTCATTTTTCATGCCCTTGAATTTATACCTAAAATTATGCACCTTTGTGCTGCTAAGCTTTTACTTGGTGTTACTAGCAAGAATTACAGTCATTCTTGGTTCTTAGAGACTGTGGAAGACATACTCCTGTACAGTAATTGGGGAGGAGGTCTTGCTTTAACTGTGGTCTCCAGATAAGCATTAGCATCACCTAGGAACTTACTTCTTTGGCCCCCTAAACTTAAAGAACTCTGGTTTTGGGACCTGCAGCCAGCAACTGAACAGAAATCCTATAATTGTGACAACAGATGTTTTAATCCATGTGGGAAAGTTGTGGGAAGACTGTTTTCTTGCTTGAGTTCTCTGCTTAAAACTGCCATGAAGAGTAAGCATGGTTTTCTGAAGCTATTGGTTGGTTGTGCTTTTTAAGCAATTATTTAACAACATTAGTTAAATCTAATGATTATAGATGTGACTTCTAGAAAGCCTCCCACCAAATAGAATAGTCTACTTATGAAAATAGTAATGCTTCAGTCCTAAATTTTAAGTAACATTCATTTCACGTCAGAAAAAAGTTGGTGTTCTTTGTGTTTCTAGTTCTGGCTTTTCTAACTGTCCTTTATAAGAGGGTAAACAAAACACATTGTCGTGCTACTTACCTAATTATATATATTATACTTACATGCACTCAATAGTATGAAACCTTTTTCTCCATTTCAGGCCCAAACTGCTTTGCAGAAACTGCTGTCATCCCAGCTGGTAGAGAAGTGAAGACGGATGAATGCACCATATGTCACTGTACTTATGAGGAGGGTACGTGGAGAATTGAACGGCAAGCCATGTGCACAAGACATGAATGCAGGCAAATGTAGACTTCACAATACAAAACTCTCATGTTTTTCTAGAATATTTTACTAATGTTGACATTCTAGATGACTCTGAGAAATGTCAATCAAAAAGAGAAGACTTTGGATAAGGAGTCAAGGGAAATGGTTGGCACTTTCCTTTTCTTGGTAACAATTACAGCAAGAGACAGAAATGGATGTATTTCAAAACATCAATAAGAACTTTGGACATAAACTCCCTCTCTAAATAAATGTGCTATTTTCACAGTAAGTACACTAAAGTTCACTATTATATATTAAATGTGTTTCTATAATCCCTCTATTAGAGTCTTATATATTAAAAATGCTGTTGTCAACCGTCCTCACTGTGGTAGCCTTCATTCCATCATGGGGTGCTGGTGGTACCAGGAATCTTTTACACCTGCACATGCAATACTGTACCCCATTAAGGGACTGCAGAAAATAATGACTGCTTTATAGCGAAATCCTGTTCAAACGCTATTGAACTAATGCTGTGTATCTAAAGCTTGCCCTTAGGACACAATCTAATTCACATAAATAGGCTTCCATATTTTAATAGCCCATTTCTTTTAGCATTTCATCCTTACTCATTTGGGAAATGTAGGTATAAAGACTGCTAGCATACATTTCTTCAGTTCTCATAGTAATCCATAAATAAACACTTACATATATTTCATTTTCATTCACATTATCTATTTTACTAAGCATAACTTGAATTCATTCCCTGAGGAAGAAGAAAGCTGAGACTTCTGCATTAGTCCCATGAGGCTGGAGCTGTTCTAAAGCACTCTGCATGTGTATGGGGGCAGGAGATGTCTTTGGATTCTCTGGAGAATAGTTAAGGAAAGTCAAATTCCTGAACAAGCTTATGCCTGAAATATAAAATATGCTATAGACATCTCACATATCTCAGCTCAGTATACCCATACTGTTAGCTGAGGTAGAAGTCTGTCCTCAGTAATAGACAGAGTGAGATGATAAATCTGTCTTGCATCAAGAATAGTGTAGGTGCAAGTAGAATTCTTTGTCCAATTACGTTTAAACAAGGGAGAGCGAAGGCTAAGTACAGTCTTCCCTACAGTCATATATAATCTAAATGATCTTCATGTGAACTAATCAAAGCTGCTGTAAGTGTTGCTGATGGGGCGACAGTGACTGTGGAGAACTTCCCGTTTCATGAACCACATCAACACTTGGTATATGAGTGAGAGAGGCAGTCAGGTTCTTAATATGTGTAAACAAAACCAAAGTATCTATCTGCAACCTTTACATACATACCCCCACATTTATTTCTTCTAAATTTTAAAATTAAGTATCTATTACACAAAACATCTTGTGAAGACAAAGAGGAAATGAGGGTTGGTTTGTTCTCTTCCTGTGCTTTTATTCTATAGCATAACAGGACTAAGAAATTACACTCTACTATATTATAAACCCAATTAGAGGCTAGAAAATGAAGACTTCTACAAAGACTTACTAAAAACAGCATAGTTCATACACCCAAACCCTGCCAGTATATACTAATTCCAATAACTTATTTTTGAATGACAATTGATGCATTCTTCATATATTGAAAATTTGAATCATTATAATAAGTACAAAAATTACCAGGGCATTTGCATATGCGTATATTTTTATCTTGTTTTTGAAAAATATCTTGGGTCAGGTAGACTAGCATGTACATCAATTCATGAAAATACTCAGGGGTATTATTAGCTAGTTACTCTCAGGTACCTGTTTTCAGCTTTCCAAAACTTAAATCTTAGTGTGAAAGACTGTTAGGCATAATCTATCCCTCCATTATTCAACGGTAGATTTTCTTGAGACAAAGGTCATATAAGGTTAGCATCTTGCCAACAGATGACCCTGTCCTCTTAAAATACATGGGCTACTGAGCTAGATGTAACTATGTACAACTTGCCTCTTCTCTCTACATGAGACATGGCGAATTACAGTTCCAGTGTATGGGGCTCATTTTTATTTGCCTTGGCAATAGGATCCCTACAGAATGGGAAATGGGCTCTCAAATTATTGCAGTGGAACAAATCATAAATGCTATGAGAATGTCAACAAATCTCATTCTTCTGCAGAGAAAGTGAACACAATGTGGTCTGGGGAATTACTTTCTTGATGTAAACCATTGGACCCCACACTGTCTCAGGCACATTTCTGGGAGCTGGAGCTCAGTGGCTGTGATTACATTAGAATAACTCACATCAACAAAAGACAAACGTGGATGAACCTTGGTTCTCTGCATCGCATATCCTAAGTAATGAAATTGGCATTATTATTTTTAATCGGAAACTGCTCCTCTTGCAGATCACTTAGACTTTCAGGTCTACACAGCTGAATCAGATCAATGCTTTTTTTTTTCTTCCCTGTGTGCACAAAAGTCTGCTCAAGTTTTCAACAGTGCAACATAAGCTAGATAACTTTAACTGCACAATAACTCGGGGATAGTATGAGTTCAAGTTATTTGATTGCATAAGTCTCAACATTCAAATACACTTATTTTTTAAAATGCCACAATTCTCTAAAGTTCTAATAGGCTAATTATTAGGGATTTATTCAAGTTTAAAAAAGCAGCTGTGCTTACAAATTAATTACATGAACTTATTCCCAAAATCCCAACCTATGTTTAGGTATGAAAGTATGAGCTGCTCAAGTGAGCCACAGAATAGCTCCAGAAATAATCCAGTATGATTTTTCAGAAGTTTACAAAGATAGTTTCTTTTGGGGGTTCATCCGATGTTTTAGCTTTCTAAACATGGATTTTGTTTTCATTTGGTTGTAGATCAGCCAACCCCCTCAGAACAGTTGTCTTTAAAATCAGCATGGGGTTATGGATGGACACAGTCTTCTATTAGCAGTGACTCTTGGACACGCAGATCCTTCTCCAAACTGTTCTAAGACTTTCAGTTTCTTTTCAGTACTAAAACGCCTCAGAATGGGGTTCAAGAGGACATTTAGATGGATTGTTGGGAGTAAAGAATTTATTAGGAAAGTCATTGATGCTGTGCACAGGCAGACAGTTGGAAACAGCAAGACAGGGCCTCTGAGGAATGATCCGTCCCCAGTACCAGGCAGACAACATGACAGGGGTCCTGGAGAAAGGAAATCAGAATCCAAGCAGCGGAAGTAAAGGTCTCGTAGTTTTCTGGAGGCGGGTGACCTGCAGAAGAGCACAAGTCACCAGCCAGGCTCTGATTCCTGTGCTGGAGGTAGGGAGACGGATGGGAAAAGGACTATGTGACCACCAATACCCCCATTTGATGTAAACTCAGTCCCCAAGTGACAGATCCTGGAACATGAAGTCTCTCAGCTAGAGACTCAGAGTGTCTCAGCTGGGCACCCATAGGAGTTTGTAAAAGAAGAAGGCTGCTGCATGTACTGTGTTCTGGGCAGCAGTGGTCACATTTCAATAACCAGCTCAAGTGTCATGACTTTTGAGGAGGATTCTGTAGTGAGTAAGGTAATTAGATTGCCATTATAAGTCTCTGGCACAGCACTAATTTGGTGTCCTTTTACCACATACTTTAAAAATTGTATCATAAGCCGAGAATGTAGGTGGCTAAGTGGAAGTGTGCTTGCCTAGCATGCACAAGGACCTTAGTTTTGTTTCCAGCATCACTAAAAGATAATTATACCAGTTAACAGCTGGGATGTATCTCAATGATAAACTGAATAATAGACATAAATCAACATAAACTGAATTGCTTCACATATAAAACGCCCCAGTTCAATCCACTGTAGTATTCAAAAAGAAGTTTGTATCATATAATAGTTAATTTTATGTGCTTTTCCTCTTATTCCCAACCCCCTTGCATTCACAGTATGAGGCATTGGCTTCAAGTATATCTACTAAGTGTTAAGTTCGGTTTACCGCATCACATACAGTCCACTCCACCTGTGTATCGAACAGTGGTGGGAAGCTCCCACTGTTGTTTGCTGCCCTGTTTTTGTTCTGTTTTGTTTCGTTTGTTTGTTTTTCAGATTTCTAGCACATTTCACACACTCAGGATATAGACCACAACCTCCCACCGATCAAATCCCTCACTGCTGTAATGGTTGAGGACGGATGTGACAATCAATTGCCAGTTCTGATCAAAGTCAGGACAAACTGCTTTGATGTAAAAGTTCTAACACTGGAGAAAGCTTCTAATGAAAACATGATGATACTCAAATAAATGCAATCAAGTTTACAGCTTTGGTATTTCCTTGTTGATACCATTTTTAAATAAAATGTCCTAGCCTAGGCTTTGTTTTAGGGTGTTGAGTATTTCTGCATCTCTCCGTGTTTCTGTGTGCTATGACTGAGTACTGCAGTTGGCTTCTGTGGACCTGTTGTTAAATCAGTGATCTGAATTGTACACACAGGAACACAGTAGCTCCAAGTGTGCTGGAAGAGGGTCTAAAAGTGATGACTGTTGATATTTCACCATAGTGTCAGACTTCACTCTCATTTGTAAAGCGTTTACTGTTTCTGCTTTAACACACACACACACACACACACACACACACACACACACACACACACAAAACTAGGTAGAAAAAAAAACCCTAATTTAAATGCCTAATTGTTAGCTGAATCAGTTCCATCAATTCTAAGTGATACTGACAATCAGAGTAAGAATATTCACTCAAAGATTCAGTAACACGAACACTTCTATGACAATGTGCTCTTAGTTCTGGGCCTAGTCACAGTTTATGATACATGAAATGCATACCTGGGATTCTATAACAAGGTCATAAACCCATAATACAGACACAACGATAGCAAATACAATCAATGAATAAACCTGAAGTCATTTATTAAATTATTGTTGTGGTCTGTTAACTAAAAATAATTCTAAATACATCCCACTTTAGTTAGAATTCAATTCTCAGAAAGTAGAAATATTTCCCAATTTTATTAATATTTAAAAATATTTTATTTGCTCACTAACATTTACTATTTTTCTTCAATTTCTGGAGTTTACATTTCAATTTGTTTCTAGATACATTTATGAAAATGTTCATTTCCCTATTCTTTATCATTTTACATTCTAAACTAAATGCAATTCTATTTTATTTTTATTTCTCTATCGGGTTATTTATTATCTTATTTATACTCCCAATATCACAAAAGTAGCTAGTACCATCTCCACTCAGGACATTCAGAAAGTTGAGAAGATGCCTAATGATTCAATCTAGTGAATGAATGGGCAAGAATTCAAGTTTGCTTTATGCCAGAACCTGTGACACAAAGTCTTGTCATTCATGCTTAGACAAATTACCTCTAGAAATGAGACACCATATCCAAGCTGCTCTTTCACCTATCCCCAAGGAGCGTAGAGAATGAATGGGCAGCCCCATGCTCTCCTAATTCAGCTGTGCAGTCCTGACACTTCCCAGTTAAGAGTCGCTCCTCACAAAGGTGTTAATGGCCTCGTTTTCTATCTGCCACATCTTTTAATTTCTGATCAAACTGTTTCTAAATGTCTTGTTAAAATAGGTTTTCAAACATTAGTAGATTTTTATGGTTTTGTGTTGTACTGAGTTTATAAAATATGGCCAAATTTTATAACCCTTTTGCAATGGTGACTTATTTTTCCTGCTGTGGCAAGATAGCTGACATAGACCATGTAAAGGATGGAATATTTGTTTTAGCATATGGCTTTACATGTTTTCTCTCATGGTTGCTTTGCTCCATGTGGCTCAGAAGGTGGTTGGGAAGGTTGTCATCTCCTGGCAGTGAAAAGCAAAGAAAGGAAATGACTAGAAACAAGGTGTGATGGCCACAGGCATGCCTCCAGGAACCTACTGCTTCCTTCAAGCCTCTCAAAGTTGCCAATGGCTTCCAAAGCACTTCATTCAACACATAAGCTTATGTCAGGCAATAGTCAACATGTAAGCCTGTGTGGGACACTCCATTTTCTAATCTTAATGAACCAGTATTAGCATTTTAGAGCTAATGAAGAAAACTATCACTTGTTAGCAGTCACTCTGTGGCAAATACTTCATTTTCAAACTTTAAATTCTAGCATCTGCTGTTATCACTTCTGCTGTGGGAAAATCTCACACTGCAGGTGCATTGTGCAAGTCTCAGTGTTATCGCTGAGGTCAAATCCATCTGAAAGCCCAGAAAACCCACTTTCCTTAGGAGTCCTGGTCAAGGAAGCAAGGGGCAGTGCAGCCTCCATGCAGCTTTCCCCCTGGGGAGCAGCTGCTAGCCTTAGTCAGTCCTTCATTTCATTCCACATGTAATAAGTGCACTTTGGGTTCTGAATCCAGCTCAGGCCAGGGTGAGTAAGCAGTGTATATTCTTTGGCTCCTTAGACCATTTACTCCAGCATACTCCCTAAAGGCCTTAAATCAATGAAAATAAGTGATCATGCCACATGTCATTCTTAACTTTTGCATTCAGGTCAGTACCTTACATCAGTATCATTTAAAAACAATGCTTTAGCTACCTTTTTATATACAGTAGACAGTGGTAAAATTGGAAGTTAACATTATATAGTAGCAATGGCTTATGAAAATTAAGTGCCTCTTCAATATGTCTTGCTTGCTTTGTTTTTACTCAATCCTATGAAACTTTAGATTAATACAAACTCATTGCAAAGGCATCCTGTCCATGTTACACACTGACAGGTTTATAATTTTAAGTCTGTAAGTCATAAAAAAACAACAATAAAAATTCTTCCCAATCAAAATAATGACAGTGACTGTGGAGGTAACTTGATTGGGATGGACCCTCCAGTACCAGGGTCCATGTCCATCAGCCATGGCCACATGTCTTTTTTATTTCTGGCCCAGGAATGTAATCCTGCTTACAATAAGTATGGCTTCAATAAAAGTTGTTGATAGAAAAATACTATTTTTATGTATTTTTTTGTAGGCTACATGTTAATTATAGCCAACTGATACATTAAAAATTCACACATGTGTATATAACCCTTAAATCAGAAACAGAAAAGGATTTCTATTTAAGCCAAGACTAAATGTCTTTAAAATATACAAAGTGGGCTTTTTTTTTGTACACTAAAGAATATAACTACAGTTGAAAGAACAAATCACATTATAAAGAGGAAAACAAGTGGTTACTTTTGGGGAATGGAGATGTTAAATTTTAGATCAGTACAGATAAGTGGTGCATTAAAATCCTTTAAACCATTGGCAAGAATCATTTGTGAAATTCAATAATATTAATACATACTGAGCCCCTTTGGGAAACAAACAAAAGTCAGTTTGGTGGGATGGGGTCAGAACTCAGCCAACAGACTAGAAGGCGTCACGAGGTTTTCTCATCCTTGGCCTTGGTCTTACTGCACATTTACAGAATCAGTGCCTCCAGAAACAAGGCCGGGTCACTGTTACAGCATCTGGACCATGAAGAGTCTTCATAATGTTTGTTGTCTCCTTGACTGGGTGTCTGAGTCTAGTCTATCACTCAGCTTACGCAGTGCACATTACCTACCTCTTTGTAACTCAGTGTTCATCTGCAAAATGGGATGAGAGCACCAGCTCCTGAGATGATTAAATGAATGAGTATTTCAAACATAGAATGCGATAGATGACATTTATAAAGCACAAGTTATACATTAGCATTCATTAGCTAGATAATTGGAAATTTGAAGAGACTGAGATTTAAAAGTTTTAGAGATTCTAATTCAGTGAGTATGATTTACATAATATCCTATTTTTTATCCATTCATGTGTTGTGTCTGCCTGGAAAATGTTTTTGTATTACTATAACTTTACATGGAGCTAAATTTATACCATCAGGCCTACTTTGTATATGTTGTTGGATGAGTACATATGTGAGAAACTGATTTACAAAATAAATTATTTATCAAATGCATTTCGCACTTCCAGGTAGAGTCACTTTTAAAATGTTTCTCAGTCTGTTAAAACACTTTAAGTGAGGTCAATAAAAAGTACTATTAAAATACCCCAAATGCCTCAAATATCATTAATGTATATAAAGTATTTAAATAAAGTCCTCAATATTGCCTCAAACACACATCATACTTTTACTTAGTATTTAAATAAATTATTGATAATTTACAGTGAAGTAGATCTACAATATAAACATGTCTGATGATATTGACTGTAATGAAGTGTTTTTACTTTGTCATTTCTAAAAGTAAATGTGGTGAACAATAAACCATGTCCAGAAGTCTGTACTAACAGTAGATCTCTAAACCTCACATGATTTTATTTCATCATATTTCTACTATGGCTTTTTGACAACATATGTTGAACACTTTTCAAACATAAATGAGAAAAGCCTGGAATAATGTGCCTGCCTGTAATCTCAGTACTCAAAAGGTGGAATAAGGAGAATCAGGAGTCCAAGGCCAACCATGGTTATATAGAGAGTTTGAGGTCAGTCTGGACTACATGAGACTTTATATATATATATTTACTATGCTTTTTTTTTCAAAATGAAGAACTTCATATACCTTGGAAGATTAAGTAATTTAGAGTAATCATCCTGTAGAGGAACAACTAATCTATAAAGACATTTTCTTGAAGTAACTGGAAAATTCAAAGCATAGGGGAAAAGTTATGAGACCAAGAGACCGGAATATGAAGCCTGATATTCTCTGCATTTTTGTCCTAAGTATGTTTCATGCTTGGAGTTATATGCTGAGAAGTAGAAGAACACATTTTGATATTTCATGGGATAAAAGTTACAAAGTGTGGTCAAAGTACATTAAAGATGTGCCTTCAATGACCTCCCCATATTTCAATCCATGCCCCATGAGCTGCATGGTACACAAGTAAACTGAAGCTTGGACAGGCCTCCCCTCAACAGCAGTCTCCATCTGAATCTCTGGATTACCAATGGAAATATCATTACAGAATGGGTGGGTCACAGTGGCCCCAAGGTGGTTACGGCCTCGTACTCTTTAAGGAGCTAGCATTGTCTCTGATCTGAACTTGATTTCATATGTTTTTGAAGCACAACATCTCACATGCTATCAAAGCTAAAAGGGTGCACGGGGTTATGAATCAATATGCACAAAGGAGCAGAAATAAGGAGCAATGGGAAGAGAGCCACAGGATCTCCTTAGGATAATCAGAGCTGGAATGCAAAATAATCATGTTGTATTCAAAGGCTACAAGACAATGCTGGAAATTTCAGCAGTAGATTAGAAACATAAACCACCTAGCAAAATTTAAAATAATCTAGTAAGAATTTTGAAAAATGACTAAAATTAATGATTCCACTGAAAGGATTTGACAGGTTATTATTTCAGAGCTTAACAGAATGGTGAATCAGAAGATGAGCCAAAGGCAAAACAGCCCAGGCAACATATGAGTGTCATGCATGTGGTGAATACAGGAATTGGAAAGGCAGATGAAAACACCTGACCGTCTTTTAAAGTAGGTGAACCACAATCTACAAAAGAACTCCCAAGGAGCAGCCTTGCAATGAACCAAAAAAAGTAAGTTGAAAATGCTCAACATTTCCAGAAGAAACATCTACAAAAATGAAATAATGATGTCAGCAGCTCATATCAAAAGAAGCCATGGAATTCTGAAGGCAATAAGCATCTGCAGCACATTAAAGGAAAAGGCGGCTGCAGTAGAATGGCACATTCAGACAGGTGAGGGTGGCTTTAAATTAATATTTATTGGTAAGAAAGTCTTAGTAGTCATCTCCATTTACCTCTTTCATATGTCTAGTCTTTTTATGTATGGTGGTTCTGTGTATTTTAAAGAAAATTGTTTTCTATTTTACTTGAAGGATGTGGATGTTTTGCATGCATGTTAGTTTCTGCACCATGCTGTAACTGCTGCTCTCAGATGTCAGAGGAGGGCATCAGATGCCCAGAGACTGGAGTTACATATGGTTGTGAGCTACCAGGTGGGTGCTAGGAATTGAACCCAGGTCCTGCAAGAGCAATAAGTACTGAGCAATAACCCCTGGGCAACCTTTCGAGCCCCAATTATTTCCCTTTTTAAATTTTTTCCTGTTTATTTCTTTGAGGTGCACTACAGATGTGCGACGGTGAGATGACAGCTTTAGGAGTCAATTCTCATTTCTGTCATGCGGCTTCCCCAGGACTGAACTCGGGTCATTAGACCTGGCAACAGGCACCTTTAGTCACTAAGCCATCTTGCCAGATGTACTATTTTTTTAATAGGTGCCACCACTGTCTGGCTGATACTTTCATATTTAACTGATCCAACAATTAGGAGAAAAAAAGACCATAATTTATAAAGGCCTGAGATACATGAATCTGACTTAATGAACATGTTAAGTCTTCATGAAAAAAATCACAGGATGCTAATGCTTCATGAGCACATGTGGATAATTTATAAGCAATGAACTGACACTGAGTCACAAGAAAGGCTCATTATAAAGAACTGACAGCACACAGATAATAAACCTTGATGACAGTCTGACTAAACTCTAACTCAACAAGAAGAACAAAAGCTAACAAATGTTGAAAATTAAGACACAATTCCAAATACCTCATAAGAAGGTGTCAAAATAAGTTATAAATCTTCTATACCTACTCAACAACAAAAAGGAAGAGAAACTATAAAAAAAATGAGGAATAGAGAGGACACTGGCATTAGATTCTACAGACAGAAGGAATATGGGAGCACTACACGATAGGAGACTTCAGCTTCTTCCAGGATAGAATGGGATTTGCTTCCCATACTTTCCTTGACTATTAAAATTTCTCGACTTGGCACAACAAAGAAAAGTGGAAAGATGGTGCCGGTGTTAAGACTTGGAACTCAAGGACACTATCAATAGTCTCAGATGATTAATCGGCCATTGGGCTCAGGGATAAAAAGATGAATCAAAGGACAGGAAAAAGATGACCTGATGACAGGAAAGTCAAGCAGCTCTGTGATAGTCTACTGAGCGGACCAATGATCCTACATATATAGAAACACTAAACAAGCCATGGGCTAGTCCAGCACTGGAAGAGGCAGCATGGTTGTCATAATGTCAAGGTTAGAAGTGAGGCTGCAAGAGCTAACACTGAAGACCGCAGAGCTTCAAAGGAACAACTAGAGGGTAACTGGATGAAAATTATCTGACAAAATATTTGATGTTAATAAGATTAACACCAGAACAGTTTGTTCTGGAAACATATACTAAGCATATCAGGAGTTCACAGACAGTATCCAGGGTATTCAGACGTGCTTAACAGTTTTTCGTAACGTTCTGTGGAATTATACAGAAGTTAAATAAAGCCTCTTTTAATAAACTAAAGAACTCGGGAACACCCAAGAATCTGAGTGAACATGTGTTCTTCATTTATTACTGACACACCACACAAAAAAGCCTAGATAACAATACTGTCTGAAGACTGTGTTTTTCATTTTTTAATATAAGGGACTCATACTGTAGCTCAGTATAGCCTAGAATTACTTAATCTAGGCTGGCTTCAAACTCATTATCCTTCTGCCTCAGCCTCCCAAGTATAGGGTTTCAGATAAACCACCATTGCTGGGTTAAAGAATATTTTGTAAACTGTTTCTATTTCACAGAGACAAGAACTGTGAAACAGACTTGTCAACTTGATGGATTTGAGTTTAAACATAAAGACACTCCTCTATGTATGCCCATGAGGGTGTTCCCCACAGGACTTTAAGATCCACTCTGAATGTGGATGGCACTATCTCATGGGCTGGGGTCTCTTACTGAATGGAGAAATTGAACCAAACACCAGCATTTCTCCATTTCATTCTTGACAGAGGATGTAATATGATCAGCCAACTCACAATGCTGTCATGAGGACTTCCTTGTTAGGATGGACTGTACCCTCCACTGTTGCCCAAAATAAGCCCTCTTCCTTAAGTTGCTTTATTAACTACTGTGTCACAGAGATGTAAAAAATAACTAATACAGGAAATTGGTACCAAGAAACGAGGCTACTGTGATAAAACTGACCGTGTAGTTCTGGTATGTGAGAATGAACATGGAAGCATTTAAAGCTACATGCAAGAGATGCCCTCAAATGCTGAGCTTGAAGTCCTACTCATAAGATTTCAGAGGAGAACAAAGACTCTGTTGGGACCTTGACAAGAAGCCATTCATGTTATACTCTGTCAAAGAATCTGGTTTTATCCTGCCCATGTCCTAAGAAGCTGAATGAAGCTGAATCAAAACTTAATGGGCAAGGACCAATGAGATGGTGCAGCCAGTTAAGGCACTTGTCGACAGATAATCTGACTTTGAGCCCTTGGACTAATAAGGTAAAAGGAAAGAACTGACTTCCATCAGTTGTCCTCTGACCAACACATACATGCCACACATGCCAGAGTGTGCTTGTACCTACCTTCATCTACACACAGAACAATAATAACAGAAGTTAAAAGCATACAATGGACTAATTTCTTTGGCGGGGGAAATTTTAGGACAACATAGCACTCAGGCTGTGGCACAGCTACTGATTCCAATTGTTATTCAGATCTATAATAAGATAGAACAGAAAGATTAAAACATGTGCACAGATTCAGAACTGGTTAAAGTGCTGAGAATAACTGAGTGCTCACCCATGAATGGGACACCCATACCATTCTCTACAAGGTTCAGTAAACATTGTGTATGGGAGCACAGAAAGAATAGGCTGAAAGATGAGGATGGGTGCGGTGGAAGCCTGTCTTCTGGACATGAATTCATAGCAGCTGTGGTTATCTACACAACACTATACAAGATTTGGTCTGTCTATGTTCCATCATGGACTGGGAGGGTCATTTTCTTCATTAATGTATACACTAGACAGTTTCCTGTGTTCCAATAAATAATACCCTACCAATGTTCATGCAAGAAATACTAATTAAACTCAGTGTCATGAAAATGGGAGTAACACTTAATGAAAAGAAGAAAGGGTACAATAGAAAGTCTGAAGAGAATAAGAGAGGGTAATGTAGGCTGCGTGAGCAAAATGCATTACATACACTTGTGAAATTATCCAGGCATAAACTATTTTTAAGTATGTGCATTCTGGAGAGGAAAGAACATGAGCAAGTTTAACATTTTAGACAAGGTGGGAAGAAAGCTTCTTTACTTATTAAGTACATTCATACCATTAAAGAGAAATACTCATCACTAGAAAGACTTTAAAAAATATGCCCTGAAGACACACACACACACACACACACACACACACACACACACACACACACACACATACTCGCAAGATTACCACTTATGAAAACTCAAATTCATTTGAAAACTCTAGTCTGCACTAGAGTTTCCCTGCTCCACAGTGGCCACTTGTGGAAGTGTTCCCCTGGAGTCAGCCTCAAAAGGACACTGAGTCTGCTGCAAATGTGACCCAAGAAGGCTAAGCAACAGCTCGATTTGGCAGCCTAGCATGGCAGGATCATCCATATGGAACAATTTTTTCAGGCATCAAAGATGCAAAAATGGGGCAAGCCTTGCCTCAAGGTTTAAGAAAGCTGCAGGGAATGTATGGTAGACTTAAAATTCCCAGCAAGGATGCCCTGGGCGGTCACTGTATGAACCTTAAAAAGTAAAGCAATGGAGGCCCCAGCATGCTGGAGATGCCAGGACTGTGAGGTATCTACCAAGACAAGCTGTAGGCCCAGAGCAGAACTGGCTTAAGGAAGAGAATGTGTGTACTGTAGGCATCAGAGCCTGGGCTGCCTGAAATAGTGGAGCCCAGATGACGCCATCATAAGCCTCAGATGACAACTATAGAGCTGCAGGGTTTGGTGTCTTCCCTGTTTGTTTTGGTCTTTCTTCAGTCTGGCCTTTCCTTGATACTGCTCCATTACTCCATTTTGAAATAAAAATATTTAATATGTGCCACTGTATGTTGGAAGTATGCAACTTGATTTATGATTTTATATTAATACAGTTCATAGCAAAGAGATTTTCCTGAGTCTCAAAGCATACTACAGACTTCTGAAAAGTGTTTGAATCATTAAAGACAGTGGGAACTTTTATAGATGGACTAAATGCATTTTGAATTATGTGACAAGAATGACTTTAGTGGCTAAAGATAAAGTGTTACCATTTAAAGTGATGGGTTGGGTATCAAGCTGGCAAGGGGTGGAGTTATGATGGTTAATAGTCATTGTCCACTGGACTAGATTCAGAATTACCATGGAACACTTCTGTGAGTTTTCTTTGAGAGTGTTTCAAGAAAGATTTAAATGGAGGAGGAAAAGACTCACCTTGAATGTGGGTGGTACCATCTCATAGGAGTCCTGGACTGAATTCAAAGGAGAAAATGAACTGTCACCATTATTCCATTCCTCTTTGTTTCTGGCTGCAGAAACAATGTAGCCCAGCTGCCTCATACTTCTGAAAACCAGATTTCTCCCACCAGGGTAATGCATCCTCAAACAGTGAGCCTAAACAGACCCTTTATTAAGTTCCTTTTATCAAAATCAAGTGTTCTGTCACAACACTGAGAAAAATAACTAATATATGCTATAGACAAAACAATCTATTCAATGTCCTTTTGATCTTAGACAATGATCCAGGTGAACTATAGCCTACTGTGAACATTATATATTGTCTGTTTAACACAAATATTCATTCAGTGATAATATTAAAATGTAGTAGCTATATTCAATGTAGATTATATTTGCCAGGCATGTGAAAGGGCTATTGAAATGACTGAATTAATCACATCCTCAAGTTTTGGAACAGTTTCAACATTCTACATGCTATTTAAAACATGTCTGTAGCATGGGGAGAAGCCAAAAGCAAAGTGAGGAAGAAGTTATACCAAGGTTTCACAAAAGTTTTCTGCAGAAACTGGCAGACGTATTCACTGCTATCAAGAGGGGCATGTGGATGGTAGAAGAAATGGACGTCAATTATAGAAGATTCACAACAACTGAGTTATGATAAGATACTGTAACAAAAAATCTCTACCTGATATCTTCCTGAAGACCACTATGTCTATGACACTGTTGACAAGCACCAATGTCTCAAGCCTTGTTCAGAGAGAAACTAACTAGTGTTACTACAGCACTTCAAATGCTTGATCACTAGTTTTATATTGATGAAGTATACTTAACATACACATTAATGGAATTAACTGAATATTATTAATTCCCAGCTTCCCTAACAGTGTCAGTCAGTTAGGGACACTACTCCAAATAATGTAAAAGTTTTACAAAGAGTATTCAGTTTATTCTCTTATTGAGATGGAAGGCAAACTAAGTGCCTGGAGACCCAACACTGGAAGGACATAAGCTATGCTGGAGATGGAGGAGCAGAGAGGCCCTTCAAGTGATGGAGGTCGGGATACACCATCTACGAGAGAGAAGTAAGTCAAGGCTCTGGGTAATGTGCAGGAGTGTGAAGTCAGAACTGACACTAGTCTTTATTACTTACTTGCTGTGTAAAATTCCAGGCAGGTTATTAAATGATTTTGGTTTTTTCAGATTCTATGAAATCAGAATTGTGATTAAAAGAGAGAGGCAAATTAAGTAAGCACTCAGTAAACAATACAATCAGCCACAGTAGCAGCATTACTATGAGGAGATCTCAACCTTACTAATACTCAGAAATGAAAATCTGGGAAACTGTTTTCATCTATCAAATTAAACATACTTAAGAATGGCATCAGAGAGAATGCAGTAAAATATTGATTCTTTCCATGGTGTCACTATAATTTGGGGAATTGCCCAGAAGATTAGAAATATCTAAGGCTACCAGTTTCTGCATATTTGATGCAAAGGAGATTAGAAATCCCACGGAAGGCTCAGAAAGAAGATAACTATAGTGTCACACAAAACTGAGAATCTAGAAGCAACAGAAATAGCCCACAACTAGAATGCTTAACCATTTCATCATATTTTTGCTGAAATAAGTGAAAGGCTATAGCCATTAGTTCTACATGAACTTGGTAAATCATATAGCTTGGAAAAATGCATAATAGTAAGAGAAATGTTCCCTAAGGGTAAATATGGAAAGTTTACCAAAAAGCTAACATTACTGATAGCTGAGTTCTAAAACTCTTTGTTAACTTCCTCATCTGGTGTTCTTTTTACAACACCCTTATTGTGAGTGCTTTATCAATGAGGATCATTTATCTGTAACAGAAAACCTAACTAGCTTATATCCAATGAATGTCCTACATCATAGAACTGTGAAGTGCATGGCAGGCTGGGGTTCACAATTAACAAAGGCAATAATGCAGTGACATCCTTGGAGCCCCAGTTCTTATCTTTACACTGTTCTCAGCCTAAGGTTCCTCCTAATCCTATGGCTGGTTCACCTCATGGCATCTAGGAAAGTCTGCCTCTAGCATGAAAGCTCATGCTCTGTGTAGGCAAACCTGCTGCTCTGCTGGGAAGGGGGATGAAAGAAACCGGTGCTGGAAAGATGAATAACAATATCTTCTCTCATGGTTACTCCTGCAGTTTTTCAAAGTAAGTTTATTGTTTCCAACATTATGAAAGCAATTCATATCATTGAAGAAATTTTGGGAAACAGAAGGCATAAAAAAACTCACGCATAATCCTATTACATGAGACAATCACGAGATAAACATTTTAGTGCATTTGTTTAAAACTCGAAATACAAATAATAACAATGCAAACCAATACAGTTAAATATAAAGTTAATTTAAGTTAATTCATTCAATTTGAAAATGCGACAGTCAATTTAATGGCTCGGTGACAGTCTGTTGTGTGGAAGGAAGACAATTTATTACTCTTTCTTGTAGGGCACTTGTGCTAATTGTATCACTGTATATACTGTGACCCTAGTACCACTGGACATACTATTTCACCTATCTCTGATTTACTTGTGAGAATATTCAGAAACTGAGATTACTGAACCAAACTTAAGGATCTTTATTTCCACACTGCCAAATAAACATATATTACATATTTAATGTAAATATATTGAATACAAAATGGGAATAATTACTTCCCTTTGAATGGTGGTAATAACATCTTTAGGTGTTGGTAAAATCATCTGATCATATAATTGAAAAGGTATTATACAGGAAGAAATTGTCCTAACATAAACAGAACTACCAGAAACTGCTTTATGACAATGCCCGTTAGAGACAGTTTGCAGTTTTGGGCATGTATTGCCATCATTTTCAACAACAGTCACCACTGCACATCTTATCTGGCATTATAACAGAAGTAACTCTTCTCATAGTTTCCGACATATTCATTCAGAGGTCTTTAATTGGTATTTAAAAAACCTAACTGTATCATAAGAAGTGAGCTATGGAACTAGGGATATGCTAGTATAACTGAATGTTGAACACAAACAAGCAATGGACTCAAATAACTGTGGTATTATACAATAAAAATGGTTCATTTCACTATGGGAAGCAGGAAAATGTAGTCATTAATGTCTCCCTTTCTCTTGCTAGTGTGCCCCCTGCTTCTCTTGCTAAAGATAGCTCTCTTGACCTAACTTCTTAATTCTACCTTGTTCTGACATAGCATTAGTAAGGCTTCGTTGTGAAGTCTGCCTGTATAAACTAGGAACTTAACTCTGATCAGCCTTCCATTGTGTCTACTCTAACCCCAGATCATCTGTGCCTCCAGGTTGGCATGACTCTCCAGACTTACCACCACCATTACAGCTCTACCTCTGCTTTCCAGACTGACAACTGAAAGAACATATTCAATCAATTCCAATATATACTTAAGAATTGGGATGGCTTCAGGAAGTTTTAGCAAAGGAGACTTGCGTTTTAGAAGTTACAGAATGTATATGCTAATTAGAGAAAAGCAACTATTTCACCCAAACTATGTAATGCTCAATATGTTACCTGCCATAGGAAAGAAGGTGTCTGAAATATCTCTACTTGCTATGGAGGAGCAATCAGATTATGATGATGAAAACCCAGAGACAGACAGTAACTGCTATGAGGGCTAACCAAGAACAACCACAGGCCATTTGCCTTCTGCTATTTGTGTGAGAATTCTGAGGCTGTGCTTATCCACAGAAAAATCAAATAGGATATTTTCTAGCTGGCTTAGTCTCTACAAGCCAACAGTATAGCTCCTTGTTAGCTAACCTGTCGCTCAAAGGTGCTGAAATTCCACTGTTTATTCTTTCCACTCTTCAGTCATTTGTGTTTTAAGACAGGAAATGTCAAGAGCAAAGCAGGCAACGTCTCACAGAGAAGATGCAGGAAATGTGAACCAGGTGATGATCACTAGGGACTTCAGAAAAGGACTCCAAAGTTCCTTGTGAATTTTCCTCTATTTAAATCATTACAAATTGGCAACTCCTTGTATTCAAATGTGGTATCCCAATGTAAAAGAAGGTATTAGTAGAAACAGCAGTGACTTCTGGCACACAGTACTCATTTGAATGGTACAGTAAATGAAATGAGATGATTATTAATTCTTTGTCCTGGAAGTACTGTAAGGAAGACAAACCACATTAGTCTACTGAGAAAATTCTATGGTTGCTCCATTCTAAAATGTCAAGGAGGTAATGTAAGACACTTTTTGAAACAGGATCTCATGTAGTCCAGGCTGTCCTTGGACTTTGAACTCCTAATCTTTCCACTTCTGCCTCCCAAGTACTAAGATCACAGGCCTGTGCTACCAGGTCTGACTTGAAAGTCTGTAACTGATAGTTTAAGACAACACACTGACCCATAGGAAAACCCAGTTTCCCTAGGTGTAGGTCTTATGCTAACAAGTACAGTGATGAGACCCAGAATATATTTTTGAAACTGGCTCTGAGCTGTGAAAAGCCAAGCTCAAATAGATAAAGTTCTGTAAGATTAAAGGTCTTATAACAGAATATGATGGCCTGAATCTAGGTGATACATAGTAAAGATAAAATGGGATACTTTTGAAATTCCTGAAAAACTCTTCATCATCATCTAATACAGAACATTTGAACCAGTTTTTAAAATGCAGTGACACCGGAGTCATTTGGTGTCAAATGCAGCTCTAGTATTAATTAACCAAGAAAGATGATACATATAGTACTGGATAGAATGAGGACACCATGTCTTTGTAAATTATGATTATTTAATTTTAGCATAATAGTGATTTATTATAATTTAGCACTTCAAAAAAATATACTTTTGTGTTTAATAAACCACTGGGTCGCATGAGGCACTGGCCTATGCGCACGCCTTCGCTCCATACACCATACTGCTATTGCACTGGAGGCAGTGAGTTCCATCCCGGGGATTGTAGGATCCAGGGCTGCAGATCACTGTGAATAAAACATCAGTTCATTAGCAACATTCCCCAGGGGGCCACATAAGTTAACATAATGGTAAATTGTCACATATGATCTTAAATTTGTTGTTGTTTTAAGACAGTCATACAGTCCAAGTTGGCCTTGAACTCCTGATCTTCCTAAAGTATTGGGATTACAGGCATACACTATCATGTGACTGATGTTCTGTATTTTTAATTGAGATAAAATACATAGGATAGAATTTATCACCTTATCCATTTTAAGTATTCCCTTTGGTAGTGTTATGTATACTTGTATGAACAGCAATCTCCAAAACACTTTCATGTTGTCAAGCTGCATGACTATGCCAAATGAGCAACTCTCTAGCATTTTCCCCAGCTACTAGCAACCATCATGGTTCCTGCTTCTCTGAATATGACTACCCAACAGTCCTCATACATGTAAAATGTTTAGCACTGTGAATCTGGCCAACACTATCACCTAAAATAATTTTAGTAATCATACACTGTTGAGTTTAGAGGCTGAGTGCATGATCATTGAAGTTACAGCAGAGCTTAGCACCCTAGATAAAAGTAACTGCTTATAGGACAGACCATAAGAACTATGTTTTATGTGTACAAAGAGCCAAGAGCTGCAAGAGGACTGAAGCTTATTTCTAATCTTCTCATTTCTAGTTCTATTTGTATCACTTGATAAAAAGTACAATTTGGGGGAAATTCTTAACTTAGCTCAGTTTGATTATTCCTAATCTGAAGACAATGCTATCACAAATATTGCTGTAGCTGTTACTGCCCAGCAGAAGTTTAAAAAAAAGTGCAGAAAGAAACCAAGTTCAAATACCACTGATGAAGCAACCAAGTCTCTAGCCTCCTCTTTCCTTGTTAGCAAAAAAAAAAAAAAAAAAAAAAACAAAAAAACAAAAAAAAAAAAACCAGACACCCAACATTATAATATTAACATGAAAATGAAAACCAGAAGTGTGATATGAAAATGCAGTCATTCAACAAATGCTGACTCTGGGCCAAATGTTGTACTCTGGGCAACTGCCTGAATTGACTGTAATCATTTCAAGTTGGGGAAAGCCTGTCACATGATCCACCAAACCTATTAAGCGGGCTGAGGTCTCTGATAAACCAGATTTTTTTTCCCTGTTGCAAGCACTGGTGAATGATTGTACATTATGTTAAAGCATGGTTATTATGGGCCATCTAACTTTTCAGTACCATGATTCAGTACTATGTGTTACTACTTAAATCTGCCTCATACTCTACTGTTTTATTTTGTGTCATTTATATGTGAGATGTGTTTTCCAAAAATACAGAAATATTTTAACTGCCTATTCAGAAGAAGTATTCACCCACCATACTATATTCTAGGGCTCTTCAAGTTACACCAGACAATTTATTGGAAGATTGATATTTCTAATGTGGAAAATGTTGGTTATATAAAGCTAAATTTTTTCATTTAGTAATATTAAGGATCCTTAGACACTTATAAACTTCCAACAATAAAATACAATATTGCATTCAAAGCACCCTTTCTCTCAAATCACATATTAACATTTCTTAAAAACCTAATATGGACATGTTGAACAAATATACTAAAACTTCTTCAATCACAATGAAAACAGATGAAAAATCTACATGCAAATAAATTACAACATAGTTCATACTGATTGTTAAAAACAGAACTGAGAGTAGCATGAAAATATCTGGGTTCAAGATAAAATCAATGATCATCTAATAAGTTTAGAATTCAAATTTGATCGAAAATGCACAATAGTATAGAATCCTTGTCTGGAGCATTCTTTTCTAGTACTGTACATACTAAAACATTTTGTTCTGTTAAGTAGAGTTAAGGAAAGTTTTTGAAATATAATTTAAATATAAAGGATAATATTAGCAAAGTACATTTATTGAATTAAATCAAAAGGAAGCATTTGGTGACTGACCAGTACTGACATTAAAAAAGAAATTTAGACAAGGGATGTCTTAAAAGGGAAAATAAAGTTTATAAAATAAAAATTATACACTAAAATTGAAACTTAATAAAAAGGTATAAAAGCAATAGTCAATGAACAAATGTAGGAAACTATTTCAGATACAGTAATTAAAAATATAAAAATTCATATAACTTGATAGAAAAGTATAGGAAAATTGAAAATTGGTATATATTGTAAAATATTATACAAGTGATCAATATTATTTAAGTTAAAAAGTTTTTAATCATAGCAATCTAGGCAATGTAGGCACTTATCAAAATGTACTAAACTGAGAAAAAAGTCATCAAAGGGCTATTAGAAAGCACTGGGCCTTCATCCCTTTATGGATACATTAAAAAGCTACTGGCAATTGGCCAAGAGAACACTCACTACAAGAGAGCTCTGGAAATCAGACACAGATCTACAAAAAACCAAATTAACACAAAATCAAAAAAATTCTATCTTTAAAATGGTGAGAAATTCTATGTTGATTTCAATTACTCTTGTCCCACTCCACCCAGCAACACAGCTCTGTGAGATTTTATTACATACATCAGAAAAACAAAGCCTACTCAGTCCACAGCCCTAATCTCAGGGCTGTTCTGATTGTATTCTCTGACCTCCAGCCATGGATGCTTTCTGAAAACCACAATTGCAAGAAACTATTGAGGGATGCAAGAGAATCACCTAAGGCCTGCAGAAGAGCAAGGGGTAAGATTTATAAAAAGCAGGCATTTAAATGTATCCTAGACTATACAGAGAGAAGTAGAAGAAAGAAAGCGCAGCATAGAACCAAGGCTGTAAAAAATGATGAACATCAGTAATCATTACTCAGCAGAGAAAAACAATGACATGAAATTGGCAGGCAAATGGTTAGAGTTAGAAAATATCTTTTTTTTTCCTTTTATTTTATTTTATTTTATTTTATTTTACAATACCATTCAGTTCTACATATCAGCCACGGATTCCCTTGTTCTCCCCCCTCCTGCCCCCCTCCCATTCCCCCCAGCACACCCCACATTCCCACCTCCTCCAGGGCAAAGCCTCCCCCAAGAACTGAGATCAACCTGGTAAACTCAGTCCAGGCAGGTCCAGTCCCCTCCTCCCAGACTGCACCTAGCGTCCCTGCATAAGTCCCAGCTATCTCATGCAGCGAGCCCAGGACCTGGTACCACTGCCTAGATGCCTCCTAAACAAACCAAGCCAATCAACTGTCTCACCTATTGAGAGGGCCTGATCCAGTTGGGGGCCCCTCAGCCATTGGTTCATAGTTCATGTGTTTCCATTCGTTTGGCTATTTGTCCCTGTGCTTTATCCAACCTTGGTTTCAACAATTCTTGCTTATATAAACCCTCCTCTTTCTCACTAATTAGACTCCCAGAGCTCCACCGGGGGCCTAGCCATGGATCTCTGCATCCAGATTCCTCAGTCCTTGGATGGGGTTTCTGGCACGACTGTTAGGGTGTTTGGCCATCCCATCACCAGAGTAGGTCAGTTCCGGCTGTCTCTCCGGTTGTGGTGGCACACGCCGCTGGATTTGCTGAAGGAGGCGGAGGCAGGAGGATCACGAGTTTGAGGCCAGCCTGGGAAAATATCATCTTGCGTGAGGTAACCCAAACTCAGAAAAATAAACATGGTATGTATTCACTTATAAGTGGAAACTAGATATAAAGCAAAGGGTAACCAGACTATAAGCCACAGCTCCAGAGAAGCTAGATAACAAGGAGGACCCTAAGAGGAATGCATGGTTGCCATGGGAAGAGAAAACAGATGAGGTCTCTGGAGTAAACCGTGTGTGTGTGTGTGTGTGTGTGTGTGTGTGTGTGTGTGTGTGTGTGTGTGTGTAATTGAGAGAAGCAACTTAAGGGAAAAGGATTTATTTTGGCTCAGAGTTTCAAAGGTTAGCTTATCATGGTGGAGAAGGCAATACAAGAACACAGTGGCTTATATCATGGGAACCAGAAAGTAGAGAGTGGGGAGAAAAGTCTAGGATGCCTGTGCCAGTCATAGTCAACTCCTAGTCCGCTTTCCTGTTCCCTTCAGTGCTCTGGGGACTCTAGTCTATGCACACCCCACGTTCAGAGTGGGTCTTTCTGCCTTAGTCCTCTTCTGTAAACACACAGAGATATACACATGTCACCAGTGTGCTTGATGCCTCTGAAATGCTTCTCAGTCAAGTCAGTCTATTGAAGCCTCAAGACTAACCCTTACACAAGCACTACCTAGCCAGCCTCATGAAAACAGTAAAACTGTGGCCAGCAGCTAGGACACAGAGAATGGAAAATTGTTAGTAAATGTATATAAAGTTTTGGTTATGAGGGTGTGTTTGTATATATTAGGTAAACAAACCAAAATTCAAATTAAGAAAACATTCATTGACAATTTAACAAAAGGTAACATTGTCAGATAAACTTATTTAAGCTGTCAAAACTTTATATATTTGAAAACTATCAGAAATCATTGAATCACAAATAAAAAAAGACCTACATTCCACATCCATGGATTAGAAGACTTGCTATTGCTAAAACAACAATTACCCCAAAAAGCTATTGTCAGATTCAATACAATCAATCCCTGTCAAAATTCCAAGGACTATTATCTTCAGAAATAGACAAATGCCCCCTAAGATTAATTTATAATGTCAAAGAAAACCAAATAGTCAAAATACCTTGAAAATTAGAGATGAAGTTTTAAGTCCCAGACTTCCTGATTTTAAAACATAATAGCAAAGTTACAATACTAAGATAGTGTAGCTGAGATAGACATATCATGCCAAGAGAACAGAATACAGACACCAATAATAAATTCTTGCACCAGACCAAATTATTTTCAGTAAGACATTCAATGAAGAAATTGTAATATATTTCAACAAATGGTGTTGCAAAAATTAATATTCACATGCAACTAAATGAAGTTGGGCTCTTATCTAACTTCATATATAAAATGAATTAAAAATAAATCAAAGACCTAAACTATGAAGTAAAATTAAAAAATCATGCAATTAAAATTTTAGGATGTCAAGCCTCACAAACAGATTATAAAATATGGATAATATCTCAGGTGTTGGGGATAAGGTAGAAGAAATGTGACCTCAGTCACCCATTTCTTCTGTCCTTATCTCTAAAGCCAGAACTACATGGCCAAAGCTGCTAAGTTCTGCTGCTTACTGGGGTGGAACATGACTCCCTCATTCAGGTACATCTTTACCTGCTTTCTGTCTTTCACTGCCTAAGCTTTGGTTGTCCCTAAACTCACTCTGTAGACCAGGCTAGCCTCAAACTCAGAGATCTGTCAGCCTCTGCCTTCCCAGTGTTGGGATTAAAAGGTGTGCCCCAACACACATCTATCTAAGCTTTGCTTTAGTTCCTTTTCACAAGTTAGAAACTTAGCTGGGTGGGATCTTGACCTGAGGTCACCACTTCCTTCATTACATTATTTAATACATTTATCTCCTTGAACACAGGATTCAGCTCCATCCCACTTCCTGGTGCTCTTTTCTCCTCAAATTTTATACTTTTGTAATTTACTCTGCTCAGCTTGCTCCTTTCATTATAAATCTTCATTAGAGTTACCACTAATATCCATATGACAGAGTATATACTAGGCTGTTTCAAGATTTTATATGTCAATGGAATTAATCCAAAACTCTGCATTTTAGCCTCAGGCAGACTATTCAGACAAGAGCAAAAAACAGCCACTTTCTTCACCAAAATATCACAAGAATGATCTCTAGACAACATACTAAAATTCTTCTCCTCTGAAACCTCTTGAGTGAGCCCCCTATAGTTCAAATAACTCTTAGCACCACTGTCTTCCATGCTCCTACTAGTATGGCCTATTAAATAGTGATTAAAGTATTCCACTGTTTTCTAAACACAAGGTATCAAAGTCCAAATTCCTCCAAACAAACACATGGTCAGGCCTATCACAATACCCCTATCCCTGGTACCAATTTCTTAGTTTAGGTTTATATTGTTGTGAAGAGACACCATGACCATGGCAACTCTTATAAAGAAAATATTTAATTGGGGTAGCTTGCTTATACTTTCAGAAGTTCAGTCCATTAACATCATGGTGGGGAGCAGAGTGGCTCTGGAGCTGAGAGTCCTTACATCCTTACATAGGCAGGCAAGAGAAAGTCAACTGGGTGGTAACCTGAGCATATAAAACATCAAAACCTGCCTCCTCAGTGACAAACTTCCTTCAACAAGGCCATCCCCATCCCCACAAAGCCACACCTCCTAATAGTATCACTCCCTATGAGATTATGGGGGCAAATTACGTCCAAACTACCACAACAGTATACCAAAAGCTATGGGACACAATAAAAGTGGCTTGGTGGTTCTAAGAGGCAAATTCATAGCACTAACTACTTATATCAAAATATCAGAAAGATTTCATATTAGCAACAACAGCACATCTGAAAGCTCTTGAACAACAGAAAGAAACAATACCCCAAAAGAATGGATTGCAAGAAATACTCAAACTAGGGGGATGAAATCTAGAAACATTTTTTAAAAAGTACAAAGAATCAGTGAAGAATTTGTTCTTTAAGAAAATTAATAAGACTGACAAAACCTTAGCCAAGTTAACTAAAAGACACAGAGAAAATATTCAAATTAATAAAACTAAAAATGAAAGGAAAAACATTACAACACATACCAAGGAAATCCGGAGAATTATAAGGACATACTTTAAAAATCTGTATTACATCAACCAGGAAAACCTAAAAGAAAAGGATGACCTTGATATATACTACCTACCAAAGTTAAATCAAGATCAAATAAGTAATTTAAACAGATGTATAACCTCTAGTGAAAATGAAGCACTAATTAAGTCTCCCAACCAAAAAAAAATGCCTATAGATCCAGGCACAAACTTCTACAAGGCCTTCAATGCCAATACTCTTCAAAATATTCTGAAAAATAAAAACTGAAGAAACATTTCCTAAGTTTTTATATCACTATTACCCTCATATCTACACAAAGACTGAACAATAAAAGCAAATTATAATATCCCTTATAATCATAGTTGCAAAAATTCTCAATAAAATACTTGCAAAATGAGTCCAATAATAATACATCAAAAACTATCCACTTTTCTGAAACTGACTTCATCCCAGAGATTCAGGCATGGTTCAACATATGTAAATCAATAAATGTAATCTACCATATATACATAATGAAAGACAAAAACCTCACAGTCATCTCATTAGATGCAGAAAGGATTCTTAAGTCACTAAGTGAAATCTCTACTGCCAGGAGTAAGTTATATCTTGCTGAGTTGTTGGCCAAAGAGGTCCCATGGAAACCCCCAGAAATTGCAGGCTATTGCCAAGGCTATATCAGTTTGCTCTCTACAAACTGATGTGAAAGCCCTGTTGCTGAAAACAGCACATATCTCTTTGAATATGGAGAAGTCAATCTGGTGCCTGCCTAGAGCCTTCACCCCTACTCACTGGTGTTTATGGTCCTACTCTACATGCTACAGTAGAGGAGAAAGGCAATCGCCAACCCAGCTACAAACCCTGCAACCAATGGTGACCTGCTGGTGAGATACACTGGTGCAATAGTGACACCAACATCACTGGACCTAACAACCACTCTCCGATTGGATGTAAGGCCCACTCCATGAGAAGGAAGCCACACCTGCTAGGGTGGCCAAGAACCTGAGACTGGATATGACCCAGGCCTCAGAGAATGCCAAATACTACTGTTCTGCTAAAATAATGTAGCCATAAAATTATTCCTAATGACATTCTTCTATACTCATAGATCAATGCCTTACTCAGCCATCATCAAGGAGCTTCATGCAGTAGATGGAAACTAAACACAGAAACACACAAATTGATAGTGTGTATAGAGTGAGAGACTTTGGAACACTCAGTGCTAAATGGGATGCCTTCATCAAACCCCTCCAGTCAGGGTTCATAGAACTATGCAGAAGAGAATGAAGAAAGACTGTAAGAAGAGCTAGAGGGGGTGGATGATACCAAGGACACAGTGTCTTCCAGACACGACAGTACTAAAGCACACATGAGCTCACAGAGACTGTGCCAGTATGTGCCAGGCCTGCACAGGTTCAACCCAAATGGGGTCCCAGAAGTGAGAGGGGAAAATAGACATGGCCTCCCACCTCTAACCAAGAAGCCATCTGCAATTGATACCGATAGGCAAAAGAAAAAAATAGTTATCTCTAATTGAGTCTCACTGGGTATCAACTACACTTTAGGGTAGACCTCATGTCCAGGAATAGCTGACCAACATAAAACCAACTCAATAATATTTTTGTAAACTTTTCATCTCATTTTACTTAATTTGCTCATTTTTCACTTTATTGGCCTTTTGCTTTTATATTTATGATTCTGTTTTAGTGAAGTTTGCTGTATGCATTTCTTGGTTTTTATTTGTCTGTTTTTTAATATATATTTTTATTTTATAATTAACTTAATTTCATGGATTCTCCCATCCTCCCTCCTCCCACCTCCCAGCCCTCTCCCCCAATCCACTCCCCATTCCCACCTCCTCCAAGGCAAGGTCTCCCCTGGGAAGTCAGCCCAGCCTGGTAGACTCAGCCAAGGCTGGTCCAGTTCCCTCCTCCCTACACCAAGGCTGAGCAAAGTGTACCAGCATAGGCCCCAGGCTCCAAAAAGCCAGCTCATGCACCAAGGACAGGTCCTGGCTCCACTGCCTGGGGGCCTCCCAAATAGTTCAAGTTAATCAACTGTCCCACTTATTCAGAGCGTCCGGTCCAGTTCTATGGGGGCTCCTCAGCCATTGGTTCACAGTTCATGGGTTTCCACTAGTTTGGCTATTTATCCCTGTGCATTTTCCAATCATGGTCTCAATATCTCTCACTCATACAACCCCTCCTCTCTCTCTCTCTGATTGGGCTCCCGGAGCTTCACCTGGGGCTCAGCTGTGGATCTCTGCATCCACTTCCATCAGACACTGGATGAGAGTTCTATCATGACAGCCAGGGTGTTCAGCCATCAGATCACTAGAACGGCACTCCCTCAACCATTGCCAACAACTCCAGGGAGGCTACCTAGTAAAGAGGACCCTGAGAAAGACACAGAGATTACCGAAGGACAGAGAAATGGATGAGATCTACATGAGCAAACTGGGGATGGGGGAGGGGTAATGGAGGGCAAGGGTCAGGGGAAAGAGAGCTTAGGGGAACGGGAGGTCCCAGCTGGATCAGGATCAGAGTAGGAGAATGGGGAGGGAGTTACCATGATGAATGAAGACCCCAGGGGAATAGGAAGAAGCAGAGTGCTAGAGAGGTCCCCAGAAATCCACAAAGATACCTCCACTGCATTTGTCTGTTTTATAAAGAGAGAGAATGGGTGTGGAGATGGGCAGAAGTTGGGAGAGGGGGAAAGTATGATCAGAATACATTGTATAACTGTTTTTCATTAAGAAAAAAAATCAATTGAGAAAACTTTTATGACTTGACCTTTGCAATGATTTCTCTCATGGACACCCTGGGTGGTAGCTGAGCTGGTTAGTCCTAGCCACTGGGACCACCTCCTCAGGCGAGGGGCAGAGTCAGCTCTCCTAGGCCCATGCCATCAGTGCCAGCTGTCCTACACCTGTAGTGAGGAGAGCATCTCTCCTGAGTGCAAAGGCCAGCTCTCCCATGGGGGACAGGGCTAGCTTTCCTTCTGCAGTGTTCAGTGAGGGGTAGGGCCAACTATCCCAGGGCCAGTGAGGGGCGGGACCCACTCAGCAGGGTCCTCAGATTTCAACATGCATGGTTAACCCCCATGGTATCATGGGCTATGGATATCATCCCAGAACCCAGCTGCATCAGGAACACAAACACAGACATGCCCTCAGCAACAGCTCAGGCCTGGGTGTCATCATGGCCCTGATGGCACCACAGGCCACCCAGGTCAGTATGTCCCAGGTGGCAGCAAGGCCCTCAGACACCAACATAGTCTCAGGTGGCTGTCCAGATCCCGGGTATCTGCTCAGGCCCCGGTGGCAACAGGAGCCATGGACATCAACCCAGACCCTGGCTGCTGTTGGTCCACAGACCTAGACATGACTGTGGTAGAACCATGTAGTGCTTATTAATCTTTTTTTTTTAATGGAAACAGGAGGAAGACTTCAAAACTCCTTTAATCTAATACCAGAACCAGGTAAAGACACAACAATAAAAAACAAAGTTACAAGCCAATATCCATGATGAAAACAGACTTAAAAAACTCAAAATTTAGTTGCAAGCAGAATACAGTCATACATCAAAAAGATTATACACCATGACCAACTTGGTTTTAACTCTGAAATGCAGGGATGGTTCAATATACACTAGTCAATAACTATAATAAACTACAATGGACTAAAATCACAAATGATCATCCTAATTGGTGCAGAACAGATCCCAGGTAACCAAAACAATTATGAGCAAAAATAAAAATGCTGGAGAAATTACAATTCCAGATCTTAAGTTATATCACATAGTCAGTTCAATAAAAATAATATGGTACTTGCAAAAAAACAAATGTTGTAGACCAATGGAATAAAATTGAAGACCCAAACATGAGCTAAAAGACACATTTGAAAAGTGCGCCTGGAATCTGAACAGAAATAAAACATGGCAACAAAATAACGCAAAAAATGTTCACTGTCCCTAGCAGATAAAAAATGCAAATTCAAACAACTCTAAGATTTTATCTTACCCCAGTCAGAATGGCAAAGATCAACAAAAAATGATGGGGGGGAATACAAGGAAAAGGGGACCCTCATTTATTGTTGGTGGGATTTCAAACTTGTACAGCCACTATGAAAATCAATGTGGGAATTCTCAAAAAGAAAAACAAACAAACAAACAAACAAAACAACTACCATATGACATAGCTATACAACACAACTTTTTGGCATACACCCAAAGGACTCCACATTCTAATGCATAGATACTTGCTCAAGCATGTTTACTGATCCCCTATTCACAATAGAAAGGAAATGTAAGCAACCTAAATATCCTTCAAGAGATGGATGAATAATGAAAATGTGGTATACACATACTATGGAAGACTTTTCAGCTGTAAAGAAAATGAAGCCATGAAATTTACAGGTAAATGGATAACCAGAAAAGACCATATTGAGTGAGTTAGCTCAGACCCAGAAAGACAAACATGTTCTCTGTCAACAGAGCTCTTAAAGCCATATTTTCAGATTTGACTACATATCCTGGAGTAACCGCAGAAACCAGGAAAGTAAGCAGGGACCATTACTGGGGTAGGATAGTTGCATAAAAATAAAAGGGGAAACAGCAGGATACAAATTATAAGATTGGGCAAATGGGAAAAGGAAGGGTATTATTAAGGGAAAGAGGGAGGATATAAATACAGAAGGAGAAGGGATGGGGAGTAAATAATAATAAGGATGTTTGAAAAAGCCGTAAAGAGCCGGGTGGTGGTGGCACACTCCTTTAATCCCAGCACTCGGGAGGCAGAGTCAGGCAGATCTCTGTGAGGTCGAGGCCAGCATGGTCTACAGAGTGAGATTCAGGACCGGCACCAAAACTACATGGAGAAACCCTGTCTCAAGAAAATAAAAAAGCCATAAGGATCCTACTATTAATTTTCTACCTAAAAAACAAACAAAAAAACCAAATACATTTAAGTCTGTATAAAATATGTATAGTTTAAAGAAATTTTTTCTCATTTGGGCTGACAATTCTCCCCCCAAGAGGCAAAGACCACATAACAAAAGCCCCAACCCTAAATATAACCCTGTTGTTGTTGTTTTAGTTTATTATTGAAAATAGATTCTTCTCTCCTACAATACACCCTGACCACAGTTTCCCCTTCCTCTACTCTTCCCAGCTCTTCCCAACCTCTCTTCTCCCCCAGACGCATTCCCCCTCTGATTTCCTTCAGAAAAGAGCAGACCTCCAAGAAACAACAACCAATTATGACAAAACAAGAAACAATAAGACAAGGCAAAAGTCCTCATATCAGGCTGGACAAGGCAACCCAACAAGAGGAAAAGAGTCCCAAGAACAAGCAAAAGAGTTTGAGACAAACCCACTCTTACTATTAGGAGTCCCAAAAATATTAAGCTAACAGCCATAACATACATGCAGAGGACCTGGTGAAGAGCCTTCCAGGCCTGTGCTTGCTGCTTCAGTTTCTGTGAGCCCATGTGAGCCCTGTGTAGTTGATTCAGTGAGACATGTTCTCCTGGTATCGTCCATCCTCTCTGATTCCTAAAATCTTTCCTTCCCCTCTTGTGAGTTGTTGATTAGGGTTGTATAAGCGACTCCTCAAACTTTACAGGTATTGCTATTGCCCTTGGTTGTCTTCCAGAGGTGGAAGGTTCAGAAACAAGGTTCAGAGGACCCTGAGCTAGAACTGACCTGAAAGCTTCATCCTTGAGGACTAGCTTTAATGGTACCACATGGTACCATGCAAGCTTCCAAAGGAGAATAGCAACCAACATACCTACCCAGCTATGGCATCTATATGACCACTACAGCACAATAATAATAAGGATGTAGGAGTGGCCATAACCAACGACTCTCTAATTGGACTGGAGACCTGCTAACATGAGGGAAAACATGCTAGAAATCTAGCCAGATACCCGGGGTAGTGAAGTCATGGATCTTAAAGGAGATCCTACAACCACTATTTACTAAACCCCAGAATAATCCCAAACTACATTTTAAATCCCTGTCCTTATAACTCACAGGCACGTGTAGTCCTCACCCCTCATCAAGGAAACTTCTCTTTTCAACCAACAGTGATCATTACAGAAAACCACAATCAATATGCAGAGTTATGGAGCTCAGTTCCAGTGGATAAATCTACAAAACAATTCCTCCACCTAAAACTCAGGGAATAGTGTAAAAGAGAGGGTAGAAAGACTGTAAGAGCTAGACCAGGGAGTTTGCTGTGAGATTGTGTCTCCTAGTATCATTAGAAGCTACATCCATAAAGTCTCACCTCACCGTCATGACTGCCCACACTTGCACCAAAGGGCATGTAAGCTGGATGGGAAAATTCCATCCAGCCTCAATCCTGCACAAAAAACTATAGAGACAAGTGAAGAAAGCTGGGAGTGAAAGAGGTGGTATTCACCAGGGAAGAGCATACAAATTCGATGTCCAGTGTCAAAAGATCAGCCTTGAAAACATACAAACAAGTAACATTAAACAGACTGAGCAGCAGTTTATACTTAAGAATATGTATGTATATACATATATACATGCAATAACAATTAGTGAAAAAAGAGTCAATGAACTTTAAGGAGAGTTGGGAGGGCTATATGGGAGGTTTTGGAGGGAAGAGAGAAATGTTATATCATAATCTCAAAAAATTTTAAAGGTTAAATAAAAATAATTGAGTATAATAGTAAGCAGCTGAGTTCTCAAAAGATGAAATACAACTGGCTGAGAAACACCTAAAAATGTTCAACATCCTTAGCTATCAGGGAAATGTAAATTAAAACTACTTTTCAGTTTCATTTTAGCCTAATCAGAATGGCCAGGATTAACAAAACAAATGACAATAGATGCAAGGAAAGGGGAACACTTACTCATTGCTTGGGGACGGGATACAAACTGGGAGAGCCACTATGTAAGTCCATGTGGAGATTTCTCAAAAAGATGAAAATAGATATATCTAGTATCTGGTACTGGACTTTTTGTTTAAAACCCTATCACTTATAAGAGCACCACTGTCCATCCATGTATGTACCTCTGTTCAGACTGTATTGATGTTTTTCTCAGCTTCTCTCCAGGTTCCACCAAGCCCCGCAGTCCCACAATCCACGTATAAAATAATCACTCAGATGCATATATTACTTATAAACTGTATGGCCATGGCAGGCTTCTTGCTAACTGTTCTTTTATCTTAAATTAACCCATTTCTATAAATTTATACCTTGCCACGTGGCTGGTGGCTTACTGGCGTCTTTACATGTTGTTTGTCCTGGCAGTGGCTGGCAGTGTCTCCCCCTCCTTCTTCCTGTTTCCCCAATTCTCCTCTCTCCTTGTCCTGCCTATACTTCCTGTCTGGTCACTGGCCATCAGTGTTTTATTTATATAGAGCGATATCCTCAGCACTTTCACATGTTCTTTACATTCATCCTTAATGTTATTTAGCCCTTCACAACTCCAACTTTTGAGATTACAGTTCATCCTTTTTCTATCTGTAGTATCTTTTCATAAACAAAATTATTAATCTTAATGTAGCTAAAGTATATATACTAATATCAGAGTTATTTTGTGATTTTTTTGAAAATGAGTTTGCTAATTCTGATGATACATGTTTTGAAGTTATATTCTAACATATTTACAGTTTTTCCTAAAGCATTTAGGTCTATAAACTCCAGAGGTGGTTTTTACTTTGTTTTGATGCTCCTTGAAAACTTTTTTCTTGTGTACCTTAAATTTTGTTAAGTACCCCAAAATTTAAAACTACTATATTACTAGGTTGTATTGATAATTTATCCCTTAATTGTTATTTAATGCTCTTCTGCGTATGCAGTTATACTTCTTGCCAGAGTCTGTTTCATCAATTACAATACTCTGTCTTTTTTATCCTATATCATAAAGATCAATAATATATATATTTTATATATATATATATATACATATATATATATATATTGAGAGAGAGAGAAAGAAAGAGCATTTTCTTTACCACATTTTGTTATTATTTGCTTGATTTATTTTCTAGTCTTTGATATTCCATCTTTGGCTTTTCTGTATTTAAAGAAGTATCAATAGATGCATAGTGTTGGTTTGGGTTCATTAGATCAATCTCAAATTTTTCCTCTTTAATTGAAGTAATCCATTTAAATTAACTGAATCTAAAATGACCATTTTTAAGTAGAGATTTCTTTTTTGTTCCAATTGCATTTTTATCCATGCATTCAGATTTGTAATCTTTTGAGCTGACAGTTTTTGCTACGTTAACTATTTTCCATCTCATTGTATATACACATTATTTTGCTGTGTTTTAGTTGTTACCATAAAAAATATGCACAGTCCTATATTACAATATAGTACAAATCATTACATACACTACAACTAGAAAATATTTGATCCTTAGAGCATAACAATTCAATTTCCATCTGTTATTAATGATAAATGGCCAAATATATTACTTCTACATATTTTTAGCAGCACAGAGTATTATATTTTATAGTAGTTACTTATATTAGTGTGTATATTTTCCCTTTTGCATTTTTCTGCCCATTATGACTATTTGAATAATTATTTTAATATTTCTTTTAGTGCATGCTCAGAATAAATTCTCTGGCATGCTGTCTGGAGGAATTTTATTTTGCCATGAGCTTTGAAAGGTATTTACATTGATCAAAGTATTCTAATTTGGCAGTTCTGTTATTTCAGTTTACCAGCATATCACCTCGGCTTCAGTATTGAATTCCATGCTTTTCTTCTCTTCAGGCATGGTTCTCCCTTAACCTCATGCCCTGGCACAGAACCTAAAATTATAATGCACTAATTGACTCATCCAGTGTTCTCAGTAAGAGATTGAACTGGTCTAACTTTTCACATCATAGAATACGCACTATTTCTCTTAAGTTTTAGAATAATTTTAAATTTTAGAATTGTTAATTCTTTAAAATATTTAGAGCAGTTTCATCCCATTTTTGTCAGATGAATGATTTCACACAACATGCTTTTTATGGAACAAAAGATATCTTTCTAAAGAAAACCCAGGCAATATATTCTGTCAATTCATAAGGTGAAATATGTACTGGTAATAATTTTTCAATTACTTATATTATTTCAAGAATATAATAATCAAAAAAGAGAAAGAGGCCGTTGAGGTTCTAAAGAGAAGATGAGTTGTACTTCACACTAAAGCTGAACTGCTTAAGTATGTGCAGTGAATAGGAAAGCTAAGAAAATATTTCTGTGCCTCCAATCTTCTGTGTAAACAGCTTTCAAAACATTCAGGGCTGACTGAGTATGATAAATCCATAGATTCTACAAGATTTTATTAAAACAACTGTATCTGCTGAACAAATCATCTTTACTGTCCAATTAATATATCGTACGATGGTATACTTTATTAATAAAGCCATCAAAAGGTAATTAAATACTCTAACCCAAAAGCAAGTCACTTGTGAAACTGAAATAAGTCTGCCTTATTGTAAAAAAGCTTCATATGGATATCATTTGACTCCCAAAAGGCTTGGACAATGTTTTTATAAAGAAACCACCAACAAAAAAGCAAATGAAAGTTAGCAAGACATTAGCCAAAAAGTGGCTGGAGAATGATAAAGAATGAACCATATTCAAACTTAAAGCAATTAAATAAACTCCTAGTAGTTTATTGATATACCCATTGATTAGTTCATCTCTCAACTCTCAGCAGAGAAGCTTCTATTTGGAATAAATGCTCAAGATGCAAAGAACAAGAGACTGCATAGTGATCAGCCCTAAAGGGATATATGTACTACACATCCACACCCAAGGCTCAAAAATCACTACAGGAGAGGGGGGTGGAATGAGTGAGTGTAAGGAAACAGCAGTTGTGATGACTACAAGGATCCATCTGGAGGACACAGCAGGACAATTCCACATATGAACTAACTGCATTATGACAGCATACATAAAACCTGTGCAAAGCCCAAGCCAGACCAAATCCCCACACAGAAAGGGGGGTTGAGCACCCAATCCCACCCACAGTTGTGAAACAACTGGTAACTGTCAGTTGCTAGGAAAGGAGGGTTCAGTTTTCTCTAATGCCACCTCTGGGAAGGTGACCATGCTGCGCTGGAAGAGCACCCATCCATGAATATTTTGGGCAGTTTTTTTTTAAGGCCACAAATTTTGCTGGACAGGGAAGTAGGGATGAATCTGGGAAGAGTTGAGGGAGTATGAATATGACCAAAACACATTGTACAGAACTTGAAACTCTCCAAGAATAAATGTTTAAAAATTTAAAAACAAAACAGTGAGAAAATAAACAACTCAACAAAAACAGTAGACCACAGAACCAAAGAGAAAAATTTCAAAAGAAGCACAGAGGACAGGAAACAATGAACTGTTCACCATCCTCAGTCTTCAGGAAACCACAGGCTAAAGGCTGTTTTAAGACCTAACCCACTCAGTTCAGTCACCATCAAGATTACAAATAACAAATGCTAGAGTGAATGTGGAGGAGAGGGAACTCTTCTAAACCACTGGAGTGTGAACAAGTGTAGCTACTTTGTAGATAAGCATGCAGCTAACTTTAAAAACAAATGAATAAAAACTAAAAATTGGCTTGCCATGCAACCCAGCTATATCACTCCTGGCATCTACCCAAAGAACTTTATACCCTACTACAAAGATACTTTAACATTATTTTCATGTCCAATGCTGATTTACTGTGAATGGCTAGAAAATAGAGCTAATCTAGATGTACATCAATAGATGAATGGATAAGGAAACTATACTATACACAATGGGATTGTTTAGCTGATGAGAATAAAGCAATTTGCAGGTTAATGAACAGAATTTGAAAAAAAATTATACTGAGTAACTCAGATCCAAGATGACAAATATCACATGTTCTCTCTCAAGAATTGTGGCTTCAACTCTGTTTCACGTGCTTAACTTATAGTACAAGGGGAATCCAGGAAGGAGATGACTCTTGTCTCATGGGGATGCATTAAGGGAGGAAGAAGAGTATAGTATCAGTAAAATAAACATAAAGAGGTAGAATACTTGGGCCAAATAGGCTTAAGAAGGTAGAGGTGCAGAGACTGAGGCCTGAGGGGGGGGGGTAAGGTTAACCAGAAGGCAGGGTATGTGAAAAACCAAATGGAAACCTATAATCGTAGAACCAAATAAAAGATATACTTGGAAAAGATAGTAGGACCCACACGATAGGAAAGGAAGAAATAGTGGAAGTGAAAGGTTTAAGTGGAGATATGGGCAGGGGGATGGGAGACAGGAAAAAGAAGGGAAGGGGTTAACCAAAACTAAGGAGGTATAAAAAAGCCTTATGGAAGCCCACTGACTAGTAAGCTAATTATAAAATACAATTTTTAAAAAGAAGAGTTTGAGCAGAGGTACATGCATATTGCTCCAAGAAGATAAGAGATACTAAATGAAAATTGCAGTGCCAGGCATAAGACACTTCACTATGAGTTACTGGTCAGAGATTCTAGAAGTCTCTAAAGAACAAACACTATTGCCCCTTTGATTACCCACCACAACTATATAGCAAGATATTAATGCTGAATACATAAAATATGTTGGTTGCAAGACAGAGACATCAATTTTGAACCAAACAGGAAATTTTCTTCTACATACTAACTATTCATAATGCCAAAGGTAATATGCAAGTTGTTGGGGGATAAAAGATTTCAATTATCTTATCCTACACTGGCTTCTGCATGTTACAAAATATTAATCCATCAGGCAAAATGTTACCATTGGAAAAATAGTAGTATGACAACTATGAGGTAATGGACCACTTTGTAATTGGATCTAAGGCCTGCTCCATTGGAAGAAATTCATGCATAGTCAAAATGTCATGGTTGAGAAGTCATAGGCCCTACATAGAAACTAACTTTCTATTTCTCTAAATAATTATGCTGAGAATCTACCTTCTAAATATTTTGTGTATAAACATAAACCCAGACTGTTAACCTTTTGTACAATGGGCATCAGTTAATACAGAGACTGATAAATGGTCAGAATGCTGGGAATAAGTTACTGTGAGGGATCAGTACTAAATGGAACATCTTTTTTAAGCTACCCCACAAAGACTCATGGAACATCACAAAGGAGGCAGAAAAGGTAGGAGCTGCAGAATGGGAAAGAGTATTGAGGAGTCTTGTCTTCTGTACATGTCACAGCTCTTGTACTCATAAACTGACAGAGCTGTGGGTACTTGTGTACAACCTGAACAAGGTCAAGCTAGACAAAATTACATTATGGATATGAGACTAGTTCATGAGGATCCGCCACTAGCTATGAACTATTGGCAGTTAATGGTGGCTGGGAAAGGGACAGTGGTTTTTCTTTGGTGATGTGGCCACTAGTAGATTGTCCACACTTCAGTGGATAATCACACAACCACACACATACAGACAGCTCTAACTGGACACAGCAGGATATATATAAAATAAAAAAGGACATGAAATTCGGAGGTAGGTGTGTTGTGGGGAGTCCAAGCTGGGGAGAGCTTGAGGGAAGAAGTGGGAGTGGATATGATCATTGTCCATTATATAAAAACATGGAATTACAAAAACAAAAATAAATAAATACATTACTTATTAAAAATTAGAGTGAAAACTCAATTTATTAGAAATAATAAAACAAAGATTAGAAATGAAAAGAGAGATGAGACACTAAAACATACCAACAAACTTTGTAAAAACCTTATAAATCCTATCTTACAAATGGCATTTTCTTCCAATTAGAAAAATCAAAAAGAAATAGATGAATTTTTTGATACATATGCCTGTTTTAATCAGGGCTTCTATTACTGCAGTGAAATACCATGACCAAAAAGCAAGTTGAGGAAGAAAGGCATTATTTGGCTTACACTTCCATATTGCTGTTCATCACCTATGGAAGTCAGGACAGGACTTCAAACAGGAAAGAATCCTAGAGGCAGAAGCTAATGCACAGGCCATGGAAGGGTGCTGTTTACTGGCTTGCTCCCTATGGCTTACTCAGCCTGCTTTCTTATAGAACTCTGGATCACAAACACAGGGATGGCACCACACACAATGGGCTGGCTCCTCCCCCATCAATCCCTAATTAAGAAAATCCCTTACAGCCAGATCTTACATAGGCATTTCTCAACTGAGGTTCTCTCCTTTCAGATAGCTTTAGTTTGTATGTCAAGTTGACAGAAGACTAGGCCAGCACAATGCCCTACAAAAGATGATTTAAATAATTTTAAAAGATGCATAATATGCAATGAGATTGAAGCAATTAATTTTCTTTAAAAAAAAAATCTAACTAACAAAAGCCACAGTCCAGAAGGTTTCGCTGTAAGATTCTACCAGACCTGTATTGAACACCTTAAAGCAACTAGTAAAAGGAAGACTCTTCATTTCTTTCTACAAAGCAAGAATCAAGTGATAACAAAACCAGATCAGAAACAATAGAAAGAGAAATTACAGACCAAAACATTATAGACTGATCTAACAATACTAATACTACTTGAATTGGTCTATAAAACAGAAATGGAAAGAATACTTACAAACTCTTATGAAACCAATATTTCCCTGGTCCTAAAACTACATAATGACACAAAAACAAAAGAAAAGAAAATTATACAACAATCTACTCTACACCATATATAGTGTGGAATTTTATTCAGCTATAAAGAAAGGTTAGATTATGAAAATTTCAAGAAAATGGGCCTAACTGGAAAAAAATAATGAACATATTAATATAAGTCTAGAAAATCAATGCTCCATGTTTCTATCATATATACAGCAGAGTTTAAAATATTTATGTTTGTTTAAGCTGGAACGTCTGCAGAGACATGGGAGTGAGAAAGGAACATGGTGGAAGAGAGAAGAAACGTAAAGGAGGGTGAGGCTGATAGAACACGTGTTGTGTAAACAGGAGGGAATACTGGAGTGACAATGTCGAAACAGAAATATGGATGGGTATCAACCAACCTCTTAAATATTTATGTTTACACCCACAGACCAGTACTGTCCTCAGACTCAATCAAAGCCCCCATTGCAGCTAATGGTGGATAATGCAGAAACTCATGGATGTTCAAGGAGCTGAGAGCATGTGACAGCTGAATGTTCAGATGAAAAGAGAAGCCACATCCATAGCATCCTCTCCTAAGCTCAAGGAACATAGAAGAGGGACTAGAAAGAACATAAGAACTGACAGATGGGGCAGGAGCATTATGAAATGCTAATAGGTATGGCATCACTGAAGCCTTTATGAACTCAAATGTAGCTGGTTCCATAAGACTAAACCAGAAGATATTCAGTCACTTATTTGTCAGGGGCTTCTGGAGCCCCCCTTTGCCCAGAGGAGCTAAGGGCCGCAGAGGGCTGCTGGAGGGAAGGAGACCACTGTCTTCGGGAATGTAACTAGTAGTGAGTTACTCATGTTCCATTCGATAGCGTCACATCTATGTCCACTCAGCTGTCCCCCTACATCAGTTGTCCACAATACAAAAAGAGGGGAAAAGACATTAAAGTAGGGCTGGGGATCGGTGGAAGGTGGATAGTTGGGGGCAGGAGACACTGGAGAGTAGAAGGACGAGTGTGACAAGAATGTGTTATTTACATGTGTGAAACTGTCAAAGATAAATCAGTGAAGGAAGTAAAATTTAAAAACACAGACAAACAAAAGTCACAAATACCTAAACTGAACTACAGAACTATACAAAACAAAAATAAAAACTAGATGCTACAAGAAGTGTCACTTATCTGCTGTTTTTAGTGTAAAGAATTATTTCTCGTGATATCATCACTTCAATACTGCTCCTAAATACTCTTTGTAGTAATGTTAGAATCAAACTCAAAATTAAGGCTGCTTGACAGCCATAGACCTAGTTCTGGATGCCAGTCGGCTTTGCCAGATGAGTTAGCCCAACTTCTGTCCCAGCCTTCACCTCCACACCAACAGGCCTAGCTCCAGACGCATGGCTCACAATCCAGCTTTACCTGACCTAGGTCCCATCAAGCAGCTCATGCACAGGATTTTCCTGACCCAGCTCCCATCACTCAGCTCCTGACCTGATCTAAGCTAAGGCATGCTAGAATCTCTCATAATCCACAAAACCAAAGAAAGTCTACGTGCACAGGTCACATACAAACAACAAGAAAAGCAAAGACAGTTCATCTCTTATCAAACCTGGAGAAATGTTCTCTAGTGAGAATTACATAAATGAACCCAAGGATGCAGAATTGAAAAGGGAAACTATAACTCTAATCAAAAGACTAAAGGGCTTAAAGAAGATGTGAAAAAACACCTCACAGAACTTAAGAGGGTATCAATAACACATCAGTGATGTCTAGGAAAACAAATATAGTTCTGAATAGAATGGTGAGGAAAACTCAGGATTGGGAATTAATTCAGTAGAAAAGAGACTGAAATACTAAAGAGAACTTGGAATTAAAAAATTGAATGACCCATTTAGAAAACTCAAGAGAAAGTCTTATAGTAGAAAGGATCATGTAGAAGATACCATGACTTTAAGAGAAAGTAGAGGAATTAGACCAAGCAAACAAAGAATATAAATATTTTTAAACACACAAAAGAAACAAACAAGAACTGTAAGATACAATAAAAAGACCAAACTATTGAGTTACAGACATAGATTAAGAATTTGAAGCATTCGGTGGTGGTGGCACACGCCTTTAATCCCAGCACTCGAGAGGCAGAGGCAGGCATACGTATCTCTGTGGGTTCGAGGCCAGCATGGTCTACAGAGTGAGACCCAGGACAGGCACCAAAACTACACAGAGAAACCCTGTCTCGAAAAACCAAAAAAGAGGCAAACAGCATAGACCAGATTTTCAACAAGTTCATAAAACATTTGCCCAAATTAAGGAAAGACATACTGATATAGACAGAAGAACCACAAAGAATACCAAATAGCACCAGAAAAGAAACTCTCCATGCCATATCATAGTAAAAAACATTAAGTATACAGAACAAAAATAGAACATGAAAGTACCAAGAGAAAAAACACAAGTCATATATGAAGGAAAACTCATCAGAATAACAGCTGATTTCTCAATGGAAACTTTAAAAGCTGGAAGAATCTAGAGAAATGTAACCCAATTCTAAACCCAATGATGCCAACATAGACTACTGTATCCCACAGCACATTCTGTCATACTTTAAAGAAAAACTTTCCATCATATAAATAAGCTACAAAGAGGGTAACACTACTGCCTAGAGGCAGAGGAAGCCTTTTTACCATGGCTGCCAGATGGATCTATGAATTGGGATGCCAGGGTATATCATTTCAGTGGGAGGTCTAAATGAGGAAGTAAGTGAACCACTGCTGTGGGAGCTCTTTCTCCAGTCAGGGCCAGTGGTCAACATGCACATGCCAAAGGACAGAGTCATTGCCAGCCCCAAGGCTATGGCCTTGTTGAATTCTTGAGTGAGGAAGATATGACTCTACTATTAAAATTATGAACATAATCAAACTCTAGGGGAAGCAAATATCAGTGAACAAGGCATCAGCTCACTACAAAAACATGGATGTAGGAACCAATATTTTCATTGTGAACTTGGATCCAGAAATTGATGAGATGCTGCCTTATAACTCTTTCAGAATACTTTCTTGGGGATCATCTTACAACCACCCCACCCCACCCAGGATTATTCAGGACTCTGACACAGGAAACTCTAAGGGTTATGCCATCATTAAATTTGATTCATATGCTTTGGATGCAGCAACTGAGGTCATAAATGGGTATGGTTGATATATTGTGTACCCCAATAAGCTTATTTGGGGGTCAGAGAACAGAACAGCCACTATATTAAACATAGGTTTAGACAGTGGTAGCACATGCCTTTAATCCTAGCATTCTGGAGGCAGAGATCTGTCTGGATCTCTGTGAGTTCAAAACCACACTAGAAACAGCCAGGCATGGTGACACATGCCTTTAATCTCAGGAAGTGATGGAAGGAAGCCAAAAGGTATATAAGGCATGAGGACCAGAAACTAGAGCCTTTTAAAGCTGTTAGCTTTGAGCAGCAGTTCAGCTGAGATCCATTCAGAAGAGGACACAGAGGCTTCCAGTTTGAGGAAACAAGATCAGCTGAGGAATTGGAGAGGCGAGATTAGCTATGGCTTGTTCTATTCCTCTGATCTTTCAGCATTCACCCCAATACCTGGCTCTGGGTTTGTTTTTATTAATAAGACCTTTTGAAATTCGTGCTGCACATGGGGAAAATCTCTGTACCGTGGCATCACTGTGTCTTGTGGCTTCAAAAAGGACTCTAAGGGAGTTCCATGGCTCAGTAGCTCCACAACTTCTGACAGCCTAGAAGCCACTGTCCCAGGCTAACTACCTTCATCAGCTGTTTGTAGATGCACCTCCTCGGTGCTCCCAATCCTATGGTTTTATGCCCAGGCTCTGAGCTTCCTCCACCAGGCATGCCTCTTCCTGGCTCCTCCAGTGCCAACTGCTGGAGCCCTCCCTCTAGGATATCCCCAGCCATGGCACTTCCACCTATGTCATCTGGAGCTGGAGGACATGCTCCCCAACAGCAAGGAACTCCATGACATCCTGGACACAGACATTCACACCCTCATTCATTCCCACCAAGTGGGATACCCCTATGTCCCAGATGCAGCTGGCTCACCATGGTTCTCATGGCCTAAGACACTCCCATGCTAGGTCTCTGGGGAATAGCCACCCCTCTATCCACCTCCTGTAGTGCATCATCCCAGACCTCAACCAATGGGCACAACCCCAGCCTCTCCACTTTTTGGATCTCTCATAAGGTAGTTTGAATGTAATTGGCCCTGATAAGTTCATAGAGAGTGTCACTAATAGGAGATATGGCCTTGATGAAGTACATGTAGCCTTGTTAGAGGAAGTGTGTCACTGTGGTGGCAGACTTTGAGGCTCTCTATGCTCAAAATACCACCCAGTTGACTTCCTGTTGCTTACGAGATACAGGTCTCTCAGCTACTACTCCAGCACCATGTCTGCCTGCATGCTGCCATGTCCCACCATGATGATAACAGACTTAACCTCTCAAACTGTAAGTCACTGACTTAAATGTTTTCCTTTATAAGAGTTGCCATGGTCATGATGTCTCTTCACAGTAACAGAAACCCTAAGACATTCATGAATCACCTAGGTCCCATGCCTCCACATGGTATGGGTGGACCTCCTCCAATGATGCCCCCTCATGGATACACTGACTCTCTGAGACCTCCACCAGTGGGGGCCCCCTCCCTCCACTCAGATATACTCTATAGCCCCAGTTCCACCATGTGGTCTGATTCCAGGCCATTTCCTCCGTAAATTGCTATCCTTTGTCTCCCTCTTACATCCTCTCAGTATCTTCATTTCTTGGACCAATCAGAGTTGCTATAGCCCAAAGGGGCTAAAGCACTATCCCCTCTTAGCATCTACATCCCAATTTCAATGTCATTTTTTTCATAGGAGCTTTTCCTTCATTTTTGGTTAAAATGTTGGTCCTAATGTTTTACACGTGTACAGTAAAAATAAAACTATACTTCTTGCTAGAAACAAAAGCAAGCTAAAAAAAAATTATGTCAACCAAATTAGCTCTCAAAGAACATTGGAAACAATACTTCAGACTGATGCTAAGTATAGCTCAGAAACTGTAGAAGGAAAACAAATGAAGGCATTGTTACAAAAAAAAAAAACAAGGTAAGATTAAGAGAACAAAGAGCCAACAACAACAAAATGACTACAATGACACCTACCTTTCATTGGCTTCAACTCACCATTGAAGAGACAAAGGTTAGGTGAATGATTAAGAAACAAAATCACCCAAGCAGTGGTGGCATGCCTTTAATCCCAGCACTCGGGAGGCAGAGGCAGGCAGATCTCTGTGAGTTCAAGGCCAGCCTGGTCCAGGACAGGCACCAAAAACTACACTGAAAAACCCCGTCTCAAAAAAGAAACAAACAAAATCATCTTACCTTCAAAGATAGGGGCCACTTGAAAGTAAAAAAATGGGGAAAAAAAAGCAAATGGGATCAGAAAGCAAGGAGGTATCTATTTATTTCCTATTATCAGACAAAACAGACTTCAAACTAAAACAAATAAAAGATACAGAAGGACACCGTGAGAGTCAAAGTTACTTTGTAAGTTTTAATTACTATGCCTTAGAGATCTATGAAACAAAAATGCCTCTGATCTGCAAACCCCTTGCCCAAGGACAGTTAGTTCCTAAAATACTGGAGGCTATTTTTTGAGAGATAACAAGCCACATATTTTCACTTTTTCAAGTTTGGCTGACCCATCTGTACCAGATGTCACATGTGGGCAGGAGGTATGTAGGGAGGAAATATGTTAGGATGTATGCTTGCCCCTGATTGGATTTGATGGTAAATGCAATGAATTATGGGGTTTCCTTCATAAGTCCTAAAATCCTTTCTTTTTAAAAATTTATTAATTTATTTTTTTCATTTTACATACCAACCACAGATTCCCCTCTCTTCCCTCCTCCCACCCCTCCAGCCTTCCTCCCTCAACCTACCCTCCATTCCCTTCTCAGACAAGGTAAGACCTCCCATGGGGAGTCAACAGAGCCTGGTACATTCAGATGAGGCAGGTCCAAGTCCCTCCCACTGTCTCAAGGCTGTGCAAGGTATCTCACCATAGGTAGTGGACTCCAAAAAGCCAGCTCAAGCACCCGGGGTGGATCCTTATCCTACTGCCAGGGGGCTCCTTAAGCAGATCAAGCTACACAACTGTCTCACTTATGCAGAGGGCCTAGCCCAGGCTCATGGAGACTTCACAGCTGTTGATCTAAAGTTCATGAGCTCCCTACTAGTCTGGTTTGGTTGTCTCTGTACATTTCCCCATCATAATCTTGATGCCCCTTGCTCATAGAATCCCTTCTTCTCTCTCTTCAACTGGACTCCTGGAGCTTCTTGGCCTAGTGCCTTAAACCCTTCTTAAACCATACTTGTTTCTGGGCCATTTCTCAGAAACCTGGGTGTGAACCTGGCCAGAACCCATTGACCTGGCCAGTATTTAAATAAAGCTTGCTTCAAATTTGGCTTTAAACTATGATAGTAGTCTTATTCTCAATTATTAACACTTCAAGGGAATTATTATAATCAAGGGAATAACTAGTCTAGCAGACATCACAATCCTAAACATATATGCAACAAACATTGGCCTTCTCAATTTTGTAAAATGCATACTACTGGACTTAAAAATTCAGATTAACTCCAACTCAATAATAGTGGGTGATTTTCAATACCTCACTTTTTCCAACAAACAGATCATCAGGGTAAAAATCAGAGAAACCTCAGAATTAAATGATATCAAACACGAAACGGACCTAAAAAGTATCTATAATATATTCCACCCTAACACCAATGAATATACATTTTACTTGACAGCCCATGGAAGCTTCTCTAAAATAGACTATATACTGGGCACAAAAAAAATCTATACAAATTCTGAAAAACTGAAATAAATCATGTATTGTATCTGACTACAAGGCAATAAAACTTATAATCAACAGCAAGTACATCTCTAGTAAAAATACAAATTCGTGAAGATAAAACAATGCAATAATGAATAATGAATAGGTCAAAGAGGATCTCAGTAAAGAAAAAAGGAATTACTGGAACTAAATGTAAACAAAAACACAACATAGAAGAACCACTGAGACACATTACAAACAGTCTTAGAGGAATTTACATCTCTAAGCACCTACATCACAGAACCAGGAAGAGCATAAATAAATGCCTTTATAATGCAACTCAAGAATTTGGAAAAACAATAACAAATCAAGCAAAAATTCAGTAGATGGCAAATATAATAAAAATCAGAACAAAAATTACAAAATTAATATATAAAAAAGGAAAAGGGATCAAGTATAAATCTAAGAAGTAGTTCTGTGAGAAAATAAACAAGTTCAACAGATTAGTTGCCTAATTAACCAAAAGAAAGAGAGAACTCAAATTAATAGAATAAGAGACAAAACTGGAAACATTATAATTAATACCACAAAAATCCAAAGTATTTTGAGGAAATACTTTAAAAACCTATAATCCATTAAGTTGGAACTCCTAAAATAAATGGACAAACATTTAAATCCATTCAAACCACCAAAAGCCGGGAGAAGAGTAACAATTTAAACTGACCCATTAACAAATAAGGAGATCTAAATAGTGATAAAAGGCCTTCTCACTAAAATAAGCTCAGGTCCAGATGGATATACATCAGAATTCTACCAAACTTTCAAAGAAGATCTACAACCAATACTTATTAAATTACTCAAAGAAATGGAAACAGAAGGTATACCCCCAAACTCATCTATGAAACTAGTACAACTCTACCAGAAAAATGAAAAAACTAAAACACACACACACACACACACACACACACACACACACACACACACACACACAATTGGTACAACATCTCTGAATGAACACAAGATTCAAAAGTCAAAAAAATACTTTTAAGCCAAATACAGGGGCATATATAAAAATACTGTCCATCCTGATCAAGTTGGCTTTATCCCTGAAATGCAGGAATGGATCTACATAGCTACAGTAATAAAAATGGCATAGTACAAGCACAAACACAAAACGAAAGACATTTATATCAATGGAAGAAAACAGGCAACCCAAATATAAGTTCATGTGATTACAGTCATCTGATACTTGACACAAGTACATACTGGAAAAGACATCCAATGGTGCTGAGAAAACTAGACGTGTACACGTAGAAGAACTAAATTAGAACCGTATCTATCACCTTGCACAAAAAACAAACTACAAATGAACAAAGATTTCAGATGTGGAAAGGAGATGGGGGGATGGGAGGTAAGCAGAATTAGGGTGCATGATGTGAAATTCCTAGAGTCAATAAAGAAGTTAAATTAAAAAAAAAAAAAAAAACCTGAAATGCAGAAACAACGAGACAAGCAGCACCCTATAACACATTGCAGTAGAAAAGTACTTTCCTAAAAGTACCCTATTTGCCCAAGAATTAAGACCAACAGATGGGGCCTCATTAAGCTAAAAACTGTGTACAACAAAGTAAATAATCAACTGAGTGAAGAGGAGCCCCGAAAATGAGAATATTTTCCAGCTTTACATCTGATAGAGGATTGAAACTAGAAAACACACAGAGAGACACAGACACAGACAAGAAAACAAGCAACCCAATTAAAAAGTAGACTATATCTCTGAACAGAGAAGATTCAAAAGAAGAAATAAAAAATGGCTAATATCTCAAGAAATATTCACCATGCTTAGCAATTAGGGAAATAAAAATCAAAACAACTTTGAGAAGATGGCTATTCTTGGTTATTAATTTGTCTGTATCTGGAAGTAACTAATACTAAAGTGTCTGGGTACACTTTTAAGAGAATATTTTTCTTGCTTAAATTATTTGAGGTGGGAAGACCAGCTTTTAATCCAGATCTTTTGATGTGGGAAAACCCACCTTTAATTTGGCCACACCTTCTGATGGCAGCCTATATAAATGACATGGAAAAAGGAAGTGCTCGCTCTTCACCTGCTTGCTCCAGTTGTCAAGTTCACTCCTTCACTATTAGGGCCTATTTCTTTGGGATTCTGATGTATACTCAAGAGCAACTGAGACATCCAGCCTCATGGACTGAACTGGATTCTTGGGCCTAATACATCATCTTACCCCAGTCAGAATAGGTGAGATAAAGAAAACAACTGACAACAAATGTTATCATGGATGTAAGTACTGGTGGAACTCCAAACTGGTAAAGCTACTATGAAGATAAGTGTGGAAAATTCTCAAATAGCTAAAAGAAAGCTACCATATGACCACTCCTCAGCATATGCCAAAAGAAGTCCACATCATAATTCATAGATACCTGCTCAGTTATGTCCCCTGCTGTTCTATTCACAACAGCTAGGAAGTGGAAATAACTTAAACGTCCTCCAGCTGAAGCATGAGTAATGAAAATATAGTATTTACAGTCAGTGAAATTCTACCCAGAAAAAAGAAAAAAAAATGGAATAATGAAATTTGCAAGTGAATGGATGAAACTAGAAAATGTTATATTGAATGAGGTAAGCCAGACCTAGAAAGACAAAGGCTTCATGTTTTCTCTGTGGATATTAGCTCCAAATCTTTAGATCTGAGTATATAACCTAGAGCAACTGCAAATAATAGAAAAGCAAAAAGGAACTAAGGTAGGAGGCAAGGGCATTAGAGAGAGGAATAGTAGGACATAGTTGCTATGAAGGAGGAAATAAGAAAAATGGGTCAGGGAGATTAACCTGGGGAGGAGCAGAGAGTGAGAAGGTTGTAGGAAGATAAATAACACTAAGGATATTTGACAATGCCACAAGGAATCATTTTAGGTTTCCCTCAAATGACATATAATATTAAGTTTATACGCATATATATAGAGAGATGCATTTCAAAGGAAGTTGCATCAATCACTTGGGGTGGCAATACTCTCCCTCGAAGCATAGGCTAACACAACCCCCAATGCCAGGCGTGGTAAACCCACTTTCAAATTATTGGTCAGGAGAACTCAATAGGACCCCCAAACCATTATAGGCCGTGCCCTAGGTGCCTTCTAGAAAAAGAAGTTAGTGCACTCATGCTGAAGACACACTTCAGGCACAGGTCATGGAGGAGAACCGACTACGGTCACTCTCCTCAAATGGCGCCTGACGGCTCGAGTTTCCACCTTAAACCTGAGAATATTTAATAACCAATTCTAAACAGAGCCCAAACCAGGTTCCTGCTTCTTGTCTCATACAGGCAGTTAGACGCCGCAAAACGCGGGTTTGAACACTGGCGGGTTCCTGGCGTGTGCATCTGCCAGTGGCACATTACGCTGTGTGGTAGATTTAGTCTTTACTAGTATTAAAAAAAAAGAGGTTTCTGGGCTACACGCTGCTTTGATAAAAGCGTAGATCTACTATTTCTGAGACTTGATGACTCCCAGAGCTGGAGAAAAACTTACCACTGCCATGTTGAAAAGCTAAAGGGGGCGGAGCCAGCAGCCACAGCACCATTTCAGGCTTAGAAGGCTACAGTCAATAAGACTGATTCAGATAAAATAGTTTATAATACATGTAAAAATGTACGTAGGCTTAAAAGATATATATATATATATATATATATATATATATATATATATATATATATATATATACCATTATATAAACAAACAGTATCTAAAAATAAATTGTTTAAAAAAAACAGTAAAGGTAACAAGCAACGTAAAGATGGCTATCACACAGAAAATCTGGATTATGTTGTCTTTGATATTCGTAACTAAAGAAAAACATTTGATTATAAAAGCTGTCAGTTATGCCAAAATGTAAATTTTAAAGGTACCTTGACTTCAAAATTTGGATATAAGGATATGTTGCTTTGGAAAAGAGGCTCTGCTTTTGTTTCCACAGAAAGCCTGAGGCTATGGATTTGTTCCAGATTAAGATACATCAGGTTTCACCAGCCAAGACCCCCTGAAAGATCTCCGATGACACCATGGCCCAAATGATCCAACATCCAGAACGGTTTCAAGGCAACTGGTTCACACAATACAGCCTCAAGGACTACCCCATAGGCCTAAAATTTTCTTTGTGTCCCCATAAGATACAGCACCCCCCTCCAGCAGGAAGTAGTAAGAGATGCTACGCCCAAATTCCCAAATATACCAAGCTGGCTTTAGAGGTGGAATTGGCTCACTCCCCCTCTAAACCCAGACATATTGCTTTAAAAAAATGGTTAAGAGATTCTTGTGTCTCAAATCAAAAGAGCCCTCTGGTGTGGGACAGAGAAAAACCAATATTTTTATTTAAAACAGGTTGATTATAAATGTGATCTCTTTCTAAAAAGGAAAAGGGGATATGATGTAGATATATAGGAGGATATAGAGATGATAAGATAAAAGGGTAGATTAATGAACCTACTTTTAAAGAACAACTTGTTTAAAATGTTTTACATTGGTATAAATTTTAGTTTATTGATACAAACTTGAAGTTAATTTTGTTATTCTGTATATATATATATATATATATATATATATATATATATTTCTATTCTTGTTTGAGGTATTATGTTTATGTAACTCATTTAAAATTGTAATGGATAATTAAAAAATAGATTAATAATTAGTCATCTATGATAATCATATTTGTAGCCATGTTAGTTAAGTCTTCTAGGTATACATAGATATATTTCAGATAGATAGGTAATCTTCAAACACTTCATAGACCTAGAGAATATGGCATTTAAATAACTTAGAATTCTGTTGACATGAGACACAATTGCTCCTGGGTGCACCAATTTGATCCGGAGAGAATGTTGGGCTTCTAAGACATTTCCATTTGGAAGTTTGTCTTTTTGGCACAAAATGGCCTACTGGGCAAAGAACTGCCCTTGCCTTGACAGCTGACAGTATGAATGCAATGCTGTCCTTCCTGGACAAGCGGGACACAAGGAAAGTGACCACGGTACTCTGCCAAGACAGGGTAAGATGGTCTTTCAGAATTCCTGCTTATAAAAATGGTCTGTCATATACTCTAGGCCTGTAGCCAATTTGAATGCACCAACAATGCTGAAAAACATTAGGTGACTGTCCAGGGTGCCAGCTATCTTGGTCTACACTTGCAAGATTCCCGAAAGTTGCTTGTATCCATCTACCATTTCTCAGGTACCATTATGTTCCTTCTCATGTCTTTGATGTGGTTAAAGATTAGATAGTTGTAATTTCCTCAGATATGATAAAAGATAAGTTAGATATAAAACCTTAAACTCACAAATATAAGATAGACAGGACATCTTTAATATTGTAACTGTAATTCATGCTCGATAATTGTTTTGTTATATGTAATTTTACCATGTTAAAGTTAAAACTTTCCTTTTTAAAAAAAAGAAGAAAAGGGGAAGTGCTGTGGATATCGCTCTACATAAATAAAACACTGATGGCCAGTGACCAGACAGGAAGTATAGGCGGAACAAGGAGAGAGGAGAATTGGGGAAACAGGAAGAAGGAGAGAGAGACACTGCAGCCACCGCCAGGACAAGTAGCATGTAAAGATGCCAGTAAGCCACCAGCCACGTGGCAAGGTATAGATTTATAGAAATGGGTGAATTTAAGATATAAGAACAGTTAGCAAGAAGCCTGCCACGGCCATACAGTTTATAAGTAATATAAGCATCTGAGTGATTATTTTATACGTGGATTGTAGGACGTCGGGGCTTGGTGGAACCTGGAGAGGAGCCCTCCAGCAACACAGTATAATCTCTAACTGCTGTCTAAACACTCGCCTTCATTGTCCACAGGTGAATGTACCTCTCACCCCTCATCAAAGAAGCTTCTCTTTGCAGCTGATAGATATAATTCTAGAACGCTACAACTGCTCATGTTGCCACAACTACTAATCTTGAAACATTACAGATCTACAAAACAACCTCTACACTTAAGACCTAGGGGACATTATAGCAGAGGAGGCAGGAAGGCCGGAAGAGCCAGAGGACCAGAACATCTGTGACAAGACAGTTTCTTTCTCCTTTTTCAATTTTGAAGAGGACAAAAAGTGGAGGAGTAAAGGGACAGTATCTGTGGGAAGGGTCAGGAGGAGGAGGCGGGAATGGGATCTGAGATAAACTGCATAGAATTCTTAAAACTATAAAAAAAAATATTAATTTAAGGGTAAAGATAGTTTTTTCTTTGTACATATTTAGAATGTGGTTTCATCAAATACATTATTTAAAATGAGTCAAATCTAAATGACAGTTTTAAAAGAAGAAAACATTCAGTTAAACATAAATGAAGTAAGTGAACTTGTATCCACATAAAAGATGAAATATAGTTTTTACATACCACAGCACTCAGGGCACCTTGGATGTTTCAGGTCATTTATCCCGTACCCTGGATAGCAGCGGTTAATCCACACCATTTGAAGGGTTCCTTCAATGTAGTATATTTCAGGCAGTGGCTCCACACGTTTGCCCAGGACTTCTACTTGCTGATTAAAAAATCTCTCTATGAGATTTTTAGCCTGCATTAGAAATAGAATTTTAAAAATTAATTATCTGTAAGGTTAATAAATTTAGAACAAATTATGCAGAGGAAAAAGTCTCAAATTCTTTAGTTAAGCTATACATAACACACAAAAAGGAAAGTCTACCACTCGTGCAAACACCTCAAGTGTTTCAAAATATACTTCTATTTTTATATGTGATAGAAATAAATGATTTTTATTTAGCAAATTCTGGTCCTTTTGGATTTTGAGTAATTTACAAATAGGCAACTGAGAAAAATTAAGTCAGCGGTTTAAAGTTAAACACATCTATGAAATTAAATTTACTTAAAATATTTTATGGTATGTCTTCTACTACCCCTTTCTTTAATTTATGAAGGAAAATTAGGCTTAGAAATAATATAAAATGTGCTAAGTTCTGGTTCTTTGTTATACAACTAAACTTACAAAGAGTAAGACATCATTGACAGGTAATGGCATTGATATATGCACTACTGGCTCTGACTTGGCTGCTTAGAGTTATAAGGGGCTGTGTTTTCCTCTATGGCATCCCATCTCTACATGAAATACAAAATATGTTCATGAACTTAAACCCACTGCAAACCATTAGTTTCCTCGGCATCAAGAATCAGTACCTCCAGTCTCACCAGAAGTCAGGATAACTGTGAACAATGCTCCTGAACCTCAACTTGTCTGACTTCTTTGATTACCTTTATAAGTATGTTATTTCCATGAAAAATTCAAGAATTATTAAACCTTTTTAAATAAACAGCACTTAACATAAATATGAATCTTGTTTCTCTATTACTCAATTACTTACATGTTTTCACATATTAAATATTTTGCAATTTTGATTAGCTCTGTCTGATGAATTTTCCACATTTACTTGGTCAGATATAAATTTCAGTTAAGGGTGTACTGAAAGAATTAGTTATAGGGAGCTGGAGAGTTGGCTCAGCAGTTAAGAGCACTTGCCACTCTTACAGAGGATTTGAGTTACATTCCCAGCACCCATATGGCAGTTCATACCTCCCTGTAATTCAGTTCCAGGGATCTGGCAAGCTCTTTTAGTCCTCACCATAGATGGAGAAAACAAGATATTCCATGATAAAGTCAATGTCAAACAATGTCTATCTACAAACCCAGTCATATGGAAGACAGTAGAAAGAAAATTCAAAGCCAAGGAGGTCAACTACACCCATGAAAACACAGGAAATAATCTCACACCAGAAATACCATAAGAAAGGAAGTGCTTACATGTGTGTACACACACACACTCACACTAACAAACACATGACCATCACTAAAAACAGCAAAATATCAGGAATTAACAATCATTGGTCATCAATACCTCTCAATATCAATGGGCTCAATTCCACAATAAAATGACACAGACTAACAGAATAGATGAAAAACCAGGATTCATCCTTCTGTTACATACAAGAAACACAACTCAACATCAAAGATAGACATTATCTCAAAGTAAAGGGTTGACAAAAGATTTTCTAAGCAAATAGACCTAAGAAGCAAATTGGAGTAGCCATTCTAACATCTAACAAAACAGACTTCAAATCAAAATTAATCAAAACAGATGGGAAGGATACTTCATACTCATAAAAAGAAAAATCCAACAAGAGGACATAGTAATTCTTAACATCTATGCTTAACCACAAGAACAACCACATTTGTAAAAAGAAACATTACTAAAACTTAAATCACACAGTGACCAACATATTAATAGTGAAAGACTTCAATGCCCTACTCTTACTAATGGACAAGTCTGCCAAACAAAAATTAAACAAAAAATAGTAGAACTACCAGACATTATGAACCAAATGATCCTAACTGATATCTATATAACATTTCACCCAAGCACAAAAGAATACACCTTCTTCTCAGCACTTCGTGGAGCATTCTCCAAAACTGGCCACAGAGCAAAGTCTGGTGTGGTGGTATTCTAATTGTACTGAAATGTGATTTTGATTGTATGTTAATAAATAAAGTTACCCGGGGGTCAGAGCTATTAGAGCCAAAGCAAGAGTGTGGCGGTGGTGGCACATGCCTTTAATCCCATAGAACTCTGTGTGTTCAGGGATACAGCCAGCATTGGAGACATATGCCTTTAAGACCTGGGGGACTGTACATACAGACAGTGATGAGGCAGTCACGTGTCTGGGTTTACAACCAATGAGAAGGCAGAATAAAATACGATAAAAAGACGGACAGACAGGATATAGCTCTCTTTCCGGAAGCTGGGACACCGCAGGAGGAAGGGTGAGATTTTAGCTCTGTGCTCTGACCTCTCGGCTTTCTCTTTTACATTGGTTCTGTGTTTCTTATTTAATAAGACTGTTGGTTACATCTACATCTGGCGCCCAATGTTCGTGTTACGAATTCATGAAAAAGCTGTTTGCCTGTGGCCTTGTGAGCCCCAGCTCAGGCCCAACCAACACTCAGCCGGTTGTGGTGGCGCACGCCAGTAGGATTTGCTGAAGGAGACAGAGGCAGTAGGATCCCGAGTTTGAGGCCGGCCTAGGAGGCTTGGGAGAAGCTTCGGCCTGGACTGAGCCACAAACCATGGAAGCAGTGGCTACTGCTCCACATTGCCAGCTCCTTCTCATTGTGTTGGTGACTGCGATGATGCTGCTACCTGGGATGAAGGGTTTACTGATGCTTGTTCGGAGAAGAATTGCCAGGACTATCGTGTTACAAGAAAGCATCAGCAAAGGTCATTTTGGAAAGGTTTTGCAAGACAGATGGTGGGGAAAAATTGCTGTGAAGATTTTCTGTTCTAGGGAAGAATGTTCATGGTTCCAAGAGAGAGACATTTATCAGACTGTGATTGCTCCAAACCAGAGAGGAGGTACAAAAAAAAAAAATCTAAAGGGAACCATGACCACACCTAACAGCTACTTTGGAATCTTCAAAAGGATGACAGGATCCCACAGTGATGATTCCACTATGAAAAAGCCATTAAGCTGATTAACACTAAGGAAAGATTGACTTCAGACTACAAACTGTTTAGGACAATTTTGAGATGGCTAGCTGAGATGATCCAGCCTGACACACTACTTGAACAAGGACTTGAAACAAGCCCTGCACTTTCTCAACATGCAGAGACTGGACAAATGATACAGGACTTGACAATTAACCCAAAAATTTTCTTTTCAAGATTCCCTAAAGATATCTTCACCCCTAGAAAGCAAAAAGAAAAAGAGAATAAGATATGAGATAGATCATTGAATCTACTCTGAGAAAAAAGATAAAGAAATAATAGGATAAATAGGTAGATCATTGAATCTACACTGAAGAAAAAGGGGAAGATATAAAAATGACAAAAGGTAGACTACTGAGTGTATTATGAAAAGAAAAAAGAGAATATGGATATATTAAGATAAAAAGGGAGATTACAGAATCTACTTTTAAAAAGGAACTACTTGTTTTAAATAAGATAAGTAATGAAAAATTTTTGGTCTGAGTTTATCAGTTGTTACTAGACTGGACATTGTTAATATATGTAATGGAGTTTTTATCTGAATCTGTCAAATGTTAATGGACTAGACATCATTAATGTAATTTTTGGCTGTATGTATTGCATATACTTACTGCAGATAGTTTTTTTGTATTAGTTATAAGCTTTTCTTAATTTTAGACAAAAAGAGAGGAAATGTGGTGGTATTGTGTTTCCCAAAATATTGTGTACCCTAATAAATTTATCTGGGGTCAGAGAACAGACAGCCACTAGATACAAAGGCTAGAAAATGGTGGCACTCACACCTTTAATCCTAGCATTCCAGAGATAGAAATCCCTCTGGATCTCTGTGAGTTCAAGGCCACATTGGAAACACCTTTAATCCTAGAAAGCCAGCCTTTAATCCCAGAGAGTGGTGGTAGAAAGCAGAAAGATATACAAGGCATGAGGACCACAAACTAGAAGCATTTGGCTAGTTAAGCATTTGGCTGGTTAAGCATTTAGGCTTTTAAGCAGCAGTTCAGCTGAGAGCCATTGGGATGAGGACACAGAAGCTTCCAGTCTGAGGAAACAGGACCAGCTGAGGAATTGGCAAGGTGAGATAGCTGTGGCTTGTTCTGTCTCTCTGATCTACCAGCATGGACCCCAATAACTTGCCTTGGGTTTGATTTAATTAATAAGACTTTCTAAGATTCATGCTACATGTGGGGCAGGTGGTTTTTTGGTCTTTTTAATGGGTTTTGGGTCTGGGATAATTTTCAGTGTTTAGGAGGGTTAGTTACAAGTTATTGTCAAGGGTTAGGAAAAGGGCTAAGCAAAGGAGATTAAAGGTTCTTGTTTAAAAAAAAAGAAAAGAAAGAAAGAAAAGAAAAAGACAATTACTAATTTTAAATACTTTACATTGGATTGGATTGTTTTATATTGTATACAAATTTGAAACATATTGTTAGAAAATGCTATATGTATATTTCTAATTGTATTTATACCATTCATTTAACAATGTAATGCAATTTTCTGATCCTTGAATGTTATTATTACCAACTATTAGGATATAAAGAAATGAAAGTTAGTAGTTAGACATTACAATAGAACTTGTAGTCATATTAGATATGTTTTAAAAATTGAGCAGAGATGTTATAGACAGGTCATCTTCAAACCCTTCAGAGATCTACAGAATATAGCATTTAAAATGTTTTAATAACTTAGAAAATTTTTCTTATTTGAGACATGTCGGCTCCTGGCAGTACCAATCGACTTCAGAGAAAATATGGGCATTGAAGAAACTGCATATGGAGTCAACTTCCATTGTGGCAAAAGTTAGCCACTGGACAACAAAGTATCCTCAAATCAACAGGACAAAATGGACAGACAGAACACGAAACAAAGGACTACTGATTCTTGCCAAAACAAGTGTGGTTATGGCTTTATCAAAAGGCATCTTCTGAGGCCAGGACAATATGGCCCCATCCCTGAAGTGGCCTTCGCAATCCGGAAAAGGTACAGTGCCCTTTTCTTCAAAGGCAGCTTAACAGGCAGAGGGCCAATGGCTTCTGTTGTGCAATGGAACAGCAGCTGAAAGCTCACACCTCTTGATAGTAGACTGACATTTAATAGAGGGATGTGGAGAAGAAGGGAATGTTGAGATGAAGCCATATATACACAGCCAAGAAGAATGGACAGCTGAATTAAAAAACTGTCAACAATTTCCAGAATTTAAAATCCTGAATCATGACAGGACACTAGTGGAATTCAGGTGTTTCTGGTACGTGGACTGCTCTCACCCAATGTGAGGTTGAACTGTTGACATTGTGTACATCCTACTTCACAAATGAGTCTGTCAGATACACTAAGCCTATAGGCTGAAGATGATGCCCCAACACTGCGGCAAACCCTCAGTTGACTGCCCAGGCAGCTGGCTGTTTCTGTCAACTCACAAAATTTTTGGAAGTTGCTTGCATGCACTTCCTGTTTTTATTTTTGTTAGCTAATATTATTCCCTTCTTGGGTCTCTGAGGGAGTTGAAGATTAGTTAGTTATGGTTGAAGATTAGTTAGTTATAGTTGAAAATTAATTAGGATAGAAAGTGCATTAGATACATCTTGGATTTACAAAAATAGGATAGATAATGGAATTATTTTCTCTGATTTGTCAAATACCTGCTTAGGTATTTATTACTTGTATATATTGTATATAGTTATTGTACTTTTGTATATAGTTTTTCTTTTGTTAGTTATAACCTTTTGGTTTTTTTTTCTTTTTATTAAAATAGAAAGGGGGAAATGTGGTGGTATTCTAATTGTACTGAAATGTGATTTTGATTGTATGTTAATAAATAAAGTTACCCGGGGGTCAGAGCTATTAGAGCCATAGCAAGAGTGTGGCAGTGGTGGCACACGCCTTTAATCCCATAGATCTCTGTGTGTTCAGGGATACAGCCAGCATTGGGGACATATGCCTTTAAGACCTGGGGGGCTGTACATACAGACAGTGACAAGGCAGTCACGTGTTTGGGTTTACAACCAATGAGAAGGCAGAACAAAATACTATAAAAAGATGGACAGACAGGATATAGCTCTCTTTTGGGAAGCTGGGACACCGCAGGAGGAAGGGTGAGATTTTAGCTCTGTGCTCTGACCTCTCGGCTTTCTCTTTTACATTGGTTCTGTGTTTCTTATTTAATAAGACTGTTGGTTACATCTACAGTCTGGTATCTCTTTTATTTTGTGTTTGTGTCCCCTTTTATTTGGGTCATCTTTACCTCTGCAGCTAAGCCATATTAATCACATTTGTAGATTAAGTAAGCTCATTATCACTAGCCTGCTCAGGAAGAAATGCTAAACAAACTACTTGAGGTTGAAACAAAGGAATCTTTAAAGTAAACTGTATGGTGATATTTTATTTGTGCTGAAATGTGATTTTATTTGTATGTTAATAAATAAAGTTGCCTGGAGATCATAGGTTAAAGACAGCCATAAGCAGAGTCAGGCAGTGGTAGTATACACCCTTAATCCAATCACATGGCAGGCAGAGTCTCTGTGTGGCTAAGGACACAGCCAAGCATGGTGACACAAACCTTTAATCCCAGTATCAACCATAGAGACCTGGAGGTCTGTATAGACAGGCAGTGATGAGGAAGTCATGTGGTTGGATTTAGAGCCTCTGCCTCCCAAGTACTGAGATTAAAGGTGTGTGCCACCACTGCTCCCGGCCATCTTCTATAACCAGGCAAGTCTTTCACTGGTAAGAATGGGACATCAAACCAGCCACAATATCTTCAACCTAAAATTTGTTCCTCCTGTAAGATATTCTATAGTAATGGTGGTACAGAACTTGTGGGAGTGGTCAACCAATGACTGGCCTCACTTGAGGCACACATCATGAGAGGGAGCCCACACCTGACACTGCCTGGATGTCCAAGAACCAGAGACTGGATAGACCAGAGACCTAGAATAAAATCAAACACAACTGGGAAAAAAAGTCAATGAAATTATTCTTAATGATGTCCTGCTACACATAGACCAGAGTCTAGCCCACTCATCATCAGAGACATTTCATCAGCAACTGATGGAAGCTGATGCTCAGACCCATAACCAAAGATTAGGCAGAGCCAGGGAATTTCCACAGAAGATGGGGAGGAAGGACTATAGGAGCCAGAGGGGTCAAGGACACCAGAAGAACACAGTTCACAGAATCAACTAAACAGGGTTGATAGGGAGGGGCTTACAAAGACTGAAGCAAGAATCAGGGAGCCTGAATGGGTCTGACCTAGATCCTCTGCATGTATGTTATGGTTGTGTAGCTTGGTGTTCTTAAGGAACTCATAAAAGTGGGAGTGGGGATTGTCTCTGACTCTTGCCTGCTCTTGAGACCTTTTCCCCCCTACTGGGCTGCCTAGTCCAGCCTTGATATGAGGGTATGTGCCTACTCTCATTATAACTTTTATGCCATGTTAGGTTGATATTCCTGGTAGGCCTCCTCTTTTCTGAAGGAAAATGGGGGAGGAATGGATCTGGGGTAGAGTGGAATTAGGGGGTGGAAGACTCTGAAAGGAGTAGGGTCAGGATGTAATATATGAGAGAATGATGATGATGAAGATAGATAGATAGATAGATAGATAGATAGATAGATAGATAGATAGATAGATAGACAGACACATAGATAAGAATCTATTGGGAAAATTACAGTTAATCAGTTGAGGTTGTAATTAATATTTTTAATATAAAGAAAGGAATCTTAAAGGTGTCTTCAAAGAATAAAAAAATATGAATTTTCTTGATACTCAGGTAACAAATGAGAGGCAGATGACTCAATATAATGACCCAATAGAGAACTGTGGCAAGTGAGAACTCAAAGCTTGAAAGTGTCTTTGTCATTCTTAAGAATACCAGATCAAGGATAATTTGATCAGGTATCAGAGTCAGACAGACATTTGTGAAGAAAAGTGAAGTTTAAAGGCAGAACCAAAAAATGAAAAAGGAAAAAACAAGGGTCCTGCAACAACTTGACTTCAATGGAACTTGTAATCTATTACTAAGTTCAAGGATTTCAGAACAAACAACTAACATGCACGTTACAATGTTGAGACATATTGGATCCTATAACAAAATATGAAGAGTCCATTCTTCACTCTGTGATGCTACTGAAGTGATGACTATTCCATTAAAAACAAACTTTTTCTAAAAAGATGAGGCTCTTTCCTACTTGCCTTAAAATCCTCACTGGGACCCTTATTAGATTTTTAACTTCTATGAACACTACAACTCAAACACACATATCTGGAAATTCTAAGCTAGCACCATGTATGAGAGAGAACATGCAGTACTTGTCTTTCTGGATCTGGGTTACCTTACAAAGAATGATAATTTCAAACTCCATTAAGGGTTAAATATGGCTGGGGAGAGGAGGACATAGTAAAGTAGGAAATATAGGTTCATTAAGAGCTTTGAAAATACCATATGTAAACCCACTACTGTAGAAGCTTCCTAACATAGATACACATATGTGCTACCCTATAATGGGGGGGGGAGCCTTTTCTAGACACCATAGATTATTAAAAAAAACAAACAATGCCAGGTATTCTTGCTTTGCTGGGTCCCATATGCTCTCCTAAAACATTATATATGACTGCCACTGCTATTGATTAGGCTTCAGACCTTGATAGTGAGATCTTATCACTGAAGATAACAACACTTGAATCATAAGACAGGAAAAAATTAAGCTTGTACCAATCTGAAAGCTTTGTTGCTACTGACTAGTTTTCATAATGCTGTTTCTATGCAAACTGCTAGTGAATAAAAGTAATCATCAATCTTACCCAGCTGTGAGCCTTTGATCTAAGATAATGGCTTGCCTGGCAAGAAATGTTTACTGATACAAAAGTGGCATAAATGCTATAGGAGTAACCAACCACTTTCTGACTGAAGTTAAAGCCATCTCCACAAGATGAAGCTCATGCCTGGTATTGTTAACTGGTCAAAAACCATAACTAGCTAAGTAATAAGCCCTAGGAAAGAACCTAATACTATTATTTGGCTAAATACACATAGTGTTATCTTTACACCCATAGGATAGTGCATCTCTTGATTTCCAAAATCATAAACTCTATAGATATTAAAGACATAGATAGAATTCAAAAAGGTAGCTACAAACATATTCAAAGAGTTCAAAAGAATTTAAATAGTACACAACTTAGAGAATGAACTTAGAGAAGACAGGAATAAAATTATCAAAGTCTCCAAACACAAACAGTTCAAAGAAGACAATTAAAGATATAAAAATACAGGCCAGACATAGGGAGTTTCTGGACAGCCAGGGCTACATAGTGAGAACCTTAATCAAGAAGGGGTGTGGAGAAGAATAGAGGGATGGGGAGTAGGGGGAGACTAACTCTAATTAAAAAATACTGAAGAAAACCCAAATGCAATGAAGTTGCAAACAAAGAAATTAATTGGCCATATAAAGCTCTCTCTATAAAACTAAACAAGAGACAGGGTAGAGGAATTAGATCATTCAATCAAAGAAAATGACAAATTTTAAAAAACAGAGGAATGGAGAATGGGAGATCTTTGGGGCACCAAGAAAAGAAAAAAAATCTATAAGTAATAAGTATACAAGGAGAAATGAATACCACTAAACGTATAGAAAATATTTTCAGTAAAACAATAGATGAAAACTTTCTAAACCTAGAAAAATAGAGGCCCATCAAAGTATAAGAAGCCTACAGAACACCACATGAGAGAGCCAAAACAGGAGGTACCCACCACATGTCATAGTGAAAACACTAAAGAACAGGAGGCACCCACCACAAGTCACAGTGAAACACAAAAGACAGAATAAAGAAAGGATAGTTCAACTAGCAAGAGAAAGAGGAAAAGTCACACACAAGGGCAGGCCCATCAAAATAACAACTGATTGGTTGGAAACTACACAGGCAGAATTTCTTGGAAGCATTTAAAGTTCTAAATTAATGCAAACGTTAATTCAGGCAATTATAAGCAGCAAAACTTTCTTTCCTAAGTGAAAGAAAAATAAAATTCTTCATGGTAAAAACAGACTAAAAGAACATGACCACTAAGCCAACTCTACAAAAACTATTGGAAGGGAATACTTCAAACCAACAAGAATAATAAACATACCCTAGAGACCAGATGGAAAAAGAACAGGATAGTCAGTCAAAAGAGATCTAAGAAAACAAAATAAATTAACAAAATGGTAAAAACAAACACATCTCTCAATCATAACTCTGAATTTTAGGTTTTAATTCCATAATAAAAAGTGGAAAAATGAAAGGATTTTCTGTTGCTGCCTCAAAGGAAGACACCTCACCTCAGAGATGGATACTATCTCAGAGTAAAAAGGTGAAATCAGGCTATTTCTAGCAATAGAACTAAGAAACAATCAGGCAAAGCTATTCTAACATTTGACAAAAAGGACTCCTAAGACTTTTCTGAACACATAATGAAAGTCTCTTCATACTTTAAAGGTATAATTCATCAAGAGAATATTACAATTCTGAACATATACATCCCAGTGAAGTACACTGAATTTCATAAAACAAACACTAATACATGTAAATCCACAGATCCACTCCAACACAGTTATACTGGGTAACTTCAATAAATCATTCTCACCAACAGGTAATTCAGACAAAATATAGAGACACACTGGAGTTAAAGGACACCATAAATCAAATGTACCGAACAGGCATTTATAGAACATTCCACCCAAATATTAGAAATACACATTTTTCTCAGCGGTCCATGAATTTTTTCCAAAATAGATGACATATTGGGACAAAAAAAAATGACTCACAAAAAGTAAAAAAAAAAAATTGATATTACACATTGTATCCTATCTAATAAAAATATGAGCAATCCAAAAAACTAATTAAAATATTAAAACTCTTATAATTAAAAACCATGCTCTTTAATGCATGGGGCACTAAACCAGATACAACAGGACTGACACACATATGACACACAGAGATGGGCAGCATGCCCAGGACCTACAAAGGTCTGCACCAGACGGGGACCCAGCACTGAGAGGAGAAATAGGCATGAATCCTCATCCCTAATCTAGAAGCTATTTCAAATTGACAGCCACTCAAAAAGGAAAATCAGTTTTTTCCAACGGAGTCTCACTGGATATACAAACTAAACTTAAGGGCAGGCCCCATGCTCAGCATAGCTGGCCAACACACACACAAAAAAAAAAAAACTCAGTAATATTTTTAGAGATATTTTATTTCATAATTCTTTGGGCACTTTTTTTTTACCTGAACTGTTGTCTTAGTTAGCATTTATTACTGCGAAGAGGCACCATGACCATGGCAACTTTTTTTTCTTTTTTTTTAATTAAGAAAACTTTATTCATTTTACATCCCAATCAAAGATCCTCCTCTTTCTCCCACCCCTCCAGCCTCACCCTCCCAACCCACCCCTCATTCCCTCCTACAAGAAGGTAAGGCATCCTATGGGGAGATACATTTATTAGAGGCAAATCTAAGCCCCTCCCCCTGCCTCAAGGCTTTGTGAGGTGTCCCATTATAGGTAGTGGGTTCCAAAAAGCCTGCTCGTGAACTAGGGATAGATTCTGCTCCTATTGCCAGGGCCCCTTAAGCAAATCAAGTTACACAACTGTCTTGCTATGCAGAAGGCCTACTCCAGTCTCAAGCTCATGATCCACAGTTCATGAGTTCCTAGTAGTTAGGTTAGGTTGTCTCTGCAGGTTTCTTCATCACGATCTTGATGCCCTTGTGTACATGAACAGTCTTGTTAAATAAGAAACACAGAGCCAATGCAGAGATGAAAGCCCAAGAGGTCAGAGCTAAAAACCTTACCCTTCACTGCTGCTGTTATCCTCTTCAGCAAGAGAGCTACTTCCTGTCTGTTTGTCTTTTTTATAGACTTTCTATTCCACCTTCTCATTGGTTGTAAACACAACCATATGACCTCCTCGTCACTGCCTGTCTGTACAGACCTCCAGGTCTTCTATGGTTGGTATTGAGATTAAAGGCCTGTGTCTCCATACTGGCTGTATCCTTGAACACACAGAGATCTCCCTAGCTCTGCCTCCCAAGAGCTGGGATTAAAGGCATGCACCACCACCGCCCAGTTTCTGCTATGGCTTGCTATTAGCTCTGATCCCCGGGCAACTTTATTTATTAACATACAAATAAAATCACATTTCAGTACAATTAAAATATCACCATACCCTTGCTCATAGAATCCCTCTTCTCTCTCTTTGACTGGACTGTTGAAGCTCAGCCTGGTGTTTGGCTGTGGATCTCTGCATCTGCTTCCATTCCTTACTGGAGAAATGCTCTATGACAGTTAGGGTATTCACCCATCTGATCACTGGGGTAAGCCAATTCAATTCAGGCACCCTCTCCACTATTTCTAGTAGTCTAAGCTGGGGTCATCCTTGGGATTCCTGGGAACTTCCCCAGCACCCAATTTCTCTCTATCCCCATGATGTCTGCTCTATCATGGTATCTCTTTCATTGCTCTCCCATTCCATTCCTGTTCCAGCTTGACCATCCCATTCCCTTATGTTCTCATCTCCTATCCACTACCCTCCATTGTCCACCCCTCAAGCCCAGTTTACTCATGGGAATCTCATCTATTTCCCCTTCCCAGGGGAATCCATGCATCCCACTTTGAGTCCTCCTTGCTAGCTAGCTTCTCTGGAGCTGTGGGTTGTAGTCTGGTTATCCTTTGCTTTACATCTAGTATCCACTTATAAGTGATTACAAACCATGTTTATTCTTCTGAGTCTGAGCTACCTCACTCAGGATGATATTTTCTAGTTCTATCCATTTGCCTGCAAATTTCATGATGTCATTGTTTTTCTCTACTGAGTAGTACTCCATTGCATATATATACATTTTCTTAATCCATTCTTCAGTTGAGGGGCATCTAGGTTGTTTCCAGGTCCTGGATATTATAAATAATGCTGCTATGAACATAGTTGAGCATGTGCCCTTGTGGTATTGAGCATTCCTTGAGTATAAGCCCAAGAGTGGTATAGCTGGGTCTTGAGGTAGACTGATTCCCAATTTTCTGAGAAACTGCCACACTGATTTCCAAAGTCGCTGTATAAGTTGTTTGCATTCCCACCAACAGTGGAGGGGTGTTCCCCTTGCTCCACATCCTCTCCAACATAAGCTGTCCTCAGTGTTTTTGATCTTAGTCATTCTGACAGGTATAAAATGTATCTCAGAGTCATTTTAATTTGCATTTCCCTAATGACTAAGGATGTTGAGAAGTTCCTTAAATGTCTTTCAGCCATTTGAGAGTCTTCTGTTGAGAATTCTCTGTTTAGCTCTGTAGCCCATATTTTAATTGGATTATTCGTTATTTTGATGTCTAGTTTCTTGATTTCTCAATATATTTTGGAGATCAGCCCTCTGTCAGATGTTGGGTTGGTGAAGATCTTTTCCCATTCTGTAGGTTGTCATTTTGTCTTATTTACTGTGTCCTTTGCATTACAGAATCTTCTCAGTTTCAGGAGAACATTTATTAATTTTTGCTCTCAGTGACTGTGCTACTGGTGCTATATTTAGAAAGTAGTCTCCTGTGCCAATGCATTCAAGACTACATCCTACTTTCTCTTCTATCAGGTTCAGGGTAACTGGTTTTATATTGAGGTTTTTGATCCACTTGGACTTGAATTTTATGCAGGGCAATAGATTTGCAACCTTCTACATGTTGACATCCAGTTATGCCGACACCATTTGTTGAAGATGCTTTCTTTTTTCCATTGTACAGTTTTGGCTTTTTTGGCAAAAATCAGGTCTTCATAGGTGTGTGGGTTAATGTCAGGATCTTCAATTCGATTCCATTGGTCCACATGTCGGTTTTTATGCCAATACAAACACGCTTTTATTACTATAGCTCTATAGTAGAGCTTGAAATCAGGGATGGTGATGCCTCTAGAGGTTGCTTTGTTGTACAAGATTGTTTTAGCTATCCTGGGATTTTTGTTTTTCCAAATGAAGTTGAGTATTGTTCTTTCCAGGTCAGTGAAGAATTGTGTTGGGATTTTTGTGGGAACCACAACTGACTCAGTTTCCCAGTTTGAATGTGAAGTCTGTTCTGAGTCAATAGAGTTCAAGCTTGTTTGCTCCAAGGTGATTAGAAAGTTCTGATTAGCCCACAGAGTCTCCTTGAAGGGCTATGAGAAAGTCCTGATTAGCCCACAAGAAGGAACACACTATGTAGCTAGATGCAGGCTGCTGATCCCAGCCAGAGGTACATTGAGATAGAATATGAAACTGTCTGCTCCTTGATGAAAGACAGGATAGATAGTGGTTGAATGTCTGTGCTGTGCATTGTTCTACCTCTGTCCTTCAAGACTGTATATAAGCTGGCTGTGAAATAAATTCAGGGCTGTCCGGCATTGACCAGCAGACCTCTTGACTCTTTTCTGTCTACTTCATTGTCTCTTCAATCCACATGCCTCTACCCAGCTACTCAGCTGACTGTCGGCAGGCCCGACAGATTTTGATAGGGATTGCATTGAATCCTGTAGTTTGTTTTGGTAAGATTGCCATTTTACTGTATTAATCTTACCTATCCATGAGCATGGGATATCTTTCCATTTTCTGATATCTTCAATTTATTTCTTCAGAGACTTAAAGCTCTTGTCATACAAGTCTTTCACTTGCTTAGTTAGGGTTACCCCAAGGTATTTTATATTGTTTGTGGCAATTGTAAAGGGTGGTATTTCTCTGATTTCTTTCTCAGCCTGTTTATCATTTGTATAGAGAAGGGCTACTGGGTTTTTTTTTGTGTGTGTGTGTTGTTTTTTTTTTTGTTTTTTTTTTGTTTTTTTTTTTGTTTTTTGTTTTTTTGAGTTAATCTTGTACCCTGCATGGCAACTCTTATAAGAGAAAACATTTAATTTGGGCTGGCTTACAGTTCGGAGGTTTGGTTCATTACCCACATGGCAGGAAGCATGATGGCATAAGGGTAGGCATGGTGCTGGAGAAGGAGCTCAGAGGTCTACATAATGATTGGCGGTCAGCAGGCAGAGATTGTGAATCACTAAACCTGGCTTCTCAGACCTCAAAGCCTACCCCAGTGGCACACCTCCTCCAACAAAGTCACACCTACTCTAGCAAAGCCATACTTCCTAATAGTGCCACCTCCTATGAGCCTATGGGGGACATTTTTATTGGAACCACCACTCCTGTCTTTTGCTTATCTATTATAGTTTCTAATTTTGTATTTTAATTTTTTTGTGTTTGTATGTGTTTCTCATGCTTTTCTTCATTTTTTTTCTGTCTGTCTGATTTGTTTTATTCTGTTTTTTTAAATTTTTGTTTGTTTATTTATTGGCTTGTTTTCTAAAAAGAGAGAGAAGGTATAGAATTGGAGGGTTGGGGTGTGGAATTATCTGGGGAAGTCAAGTGAGGGAAAAATGTGATCAGAATATGTAATAAGTAAAAGTTATTTTCCATAAGAATAAAATAACATAAAACTGTACTATTTAATGCCATGTGAAACTCCAGACAAATTGAAAATGAAATAAAATACTAGAACAGAGCAAAAATTAAAACACAATATACTAAAGTCTATCAGACAAAAAAAAAAGACACTGCTAACAGAAAAGTTTATGGTCTTAAGTGCTTACATTAAAAAATCAACAGCCTCAATAATCTCAAATAAATAGCCTAATTTTGCAACTCAAGGCCTCAGAAAAACAAGACTATCAAACCCAAAAGCAGTGTACAGATAAATAATTAAGATTGAAACAGAAACTAATGAAATAAAACAATAATAACAAAAACAAAAGGCATTAATGAAATTAAGAGTTGTTTCTTTGAGAAAAATAAACAAGATTGACAAACCTTTGGCCAAATTAGCCAAGAGAGATCATCCAAGTTAACAAAATTATAAATGAAAAAGGAAGAGAGTGCTGCAGATACTGTCTTACAGTTTCTATTGCTGGGATAAAACACCATGACCAAAAACAACTTGGAGAGTTTTTTTCCTCTTATACTTCCATATCACATTCCATCATCAAGGTAGTAAGGGCAGGAATTTAGATGCAGGAAATGAAGCAGAAGCCATTGAGGAATGCTAATTACTTGCTTGCTCCCCACATGATCCAAAATTGTGGATGTTGTGTTCTTTGAGAAGGTCAAATATATCCAAGAATTTATGCCTTTAAAAGCAAAGCCCAATTATATTCTATATTTCTAATTAAGAAGATGCCTTGCCTACAGGCCAATACTGGGGAGGCACTTTTGCAATCGTGGTTCCCCCTTCTCATATAACTCTAGCTTGTACTATCAAAAAACTAACTAGGACAGATACCAATAAAATCATAAGGATATCCCTTAAAACCTATATTCCACTAAATTGGAAAATATAAAAAGGAGATAAATTTCTAGACATATATGAACTATCAAGCTAATCCAAAATGAAATAAACAAATCTATGACTAGCAACTACTCTAAAAACAATAATAAAACATCTCCAAGCTGAAACAAAACACAAAAGAACAAAAACCTAGATCCAGACTTATTCACAAAAGAATTCCACCAGAACTTGAAAGAAAAACTACCATCTACATTCTCAAATTATTCCATAAAAGAGAAAAAGGAAAAAAATACTACCCAACTTCTATGAAGCCAGTATTATTTTTGACAACAAAACCAAAGACACAATAAAACAGAAAATTACAGATTAATATCCTTGATAAACATGAAAATTCAGGAGGAAATACTTGCAAACTGAATTCAAAAATCATTCCACCAAATCCATTCTTCATATGAAGTTAGCTTTTGTCCAGCAATGGAGAAATGGTTTAATAAATGAAATTCATCACATTAATGGACTAAAATACAAAAATCATACAATAATCTCAATGTATGGAGAAGAGGCCCTTGATAGAATATGAACACACACACACACATACATATATATATATATATGCATATGCATATATATATGTATGTATGTATGTATGTATATGTATATTCTGCCCAAGTGAAAAACACTGAAATATAGTTAAGGAAAATTAAAGAGGACATGAATGGAAAATGTAACAAATGCAAATAGCAAGAACACATGTTCAAAGACCCAATTCTGACCAAATATATTTTAAAATTCCATGTATTCCTAATCTTAATTCAAGTATACTTTTTGTGGAATTATTGATTTTTATACTGCTTCAGTGGTGACAATTAATCAAAACAGACTAGGCAATTTTGAATAAGAATAATTTTGGAGGGCCTGCAGAACGTGATTGATTTGGTATCAGGTTTGTGAAAACAGTCACACTTACTGAGTAAATGAAGATCAATGAAACAGAACAGATTTTGGAGACAGACCAAATATGTTCAGGTTTACAATAGTAATTGTAAAGGCTAAGTCAATCAATAGAAAAAAAGCTAGAAACTGTAAGGGGAAACAACCTTCAACCCTTCCTTACTGCATGTATGAATTTGCACTGACACTACTGAAGTTCACAAGTTTATAGGTACATGCCTATAAACCCACCACTTCTGAGATAAGAGGTCCTATCCTTGTCCATTTGATGGCAGCCTGGGCTACATCAATAACAGGAAACATTGAGGCTATATGAGACACTCTCTCCAAAAAACAACAGAAACAATGCTGTGTTGTCTATGTACCATGTGATTAAGAATTCCACAAACCCATGATGAGTAACTCTTTCAGAAACATTGCCACAAGGAAGTTATAAGTATATTTGGAGTGCTTATTCCACTAATAACAAAACACTGTCCATTCCAGGATAAAGAGGTCTAGTTCACTCATCCTGCCATCAGGTATATTACAGAATATATTGGGCTAAGTATGACATCATACCAGCTTCTCCTACAGGCAGATTGGGTACTCAGAAGTGCTGGTAGCAGGTCTACTTTTTGCTAAACTTATGTATAACTTCCCTGGCCACAATACCTGGCTCATAACTACAGAGAGGAGGCTGGAAAAAAAATGAATAACCAGAAGCCACTGAAGTTATCTTACTCATGAGATAATCAAAGACACATTTTGAGGGTTACAGAGATGGCTCAGAGGTTAAGAACGTAGGCTACTCTTCCAGAGGATTTTCATTTGATGCCTAGAACCTACATGATGTGTTGTATGATATTTTGTTTGTGTTCTTACATATAAAACTTGCTTAGAGATCACAGGATGGAGTTAGCCACTAGTTAACCAGAGGCCAGTTAGTAGCGGCAAATACCTTTAATTTCAGCACTTGGGAAAAAGAAGGACAATCAGGAGTTCAAGGCCACCCTGGGCTACAGGAGAATGAACCAGTCTAAGAGAGAAACAGAGCTGGGTGGTGGTGGCACAGGCCTTTAATCCCAGCACTCAGGAGGTGGAGACAGAAATATAAGGCAGGTGGAGACAGGATCACCCCACCCCATTCAGTCTGAGGCTCACAGAGGTAAGAAATTTCTAGCGGCTGCTGCTTTGCCTCTCTGACCTTTAGGTTCTCACCTTTGATATCTGATTCTGAGTTTTTAAGACAGAGCGCCTGTGTGGCCTGGGCAGGCGTCTCCATGACGGGTAAGGTGACGGGCTGATGTCCCACGCAACCTAAGTCAGAAGCTCATTTATTAGTAAAAGGGGGACCTGTAGGGCCCTGGCCCCTGTTTTGGGTAACTGTTGCCTTGCTTGCTGACCTTGACCTTGATATCCTCCCTATGCTAATTCCCTCCCAAGTTTCACCCTCCTGAATGCTTAAGGGAAGTTCCTTGTCTGTGTATCCTGAATAATGGGCATTAACAGCTTAAATGCAAGATTGTAAAACATCAGTAGCAAACTTCTGCCCTCTGGGGTTCTCCCATTGTGCTGTAAGCCCGTATTTAAGACCTCCTCCCTCCTTCAATAAACGGCATTCGGCATTAAAAAAAAAAAAAGACTAATTAGGATCACACTTCATGTGGCGTCCAAATTATGGGGCACAAATTCATGAAAAAGCCACTTTGCAGCCACCAGCCACTGGCACACACTGGAGCTGCACTGGGGTCACCTTGTCAGCTAGGTTTTCCTTTCTGTTCTCTCCAAGCCTCTGAGTGAGTTTGGGATTTTTGTTGCAGCCTCTGTTCAGCAAATTCCACAGGCCCTTGGGCTCCAAAAAACACTAGAGTTAGCCACTTTCACACATTTCCCAGTCCAAAAGGCTGGCTCTTTGGCTTCTTCTCTCCAAGTGGGTTGTGGACTTTCCCTAGACCCCTTCCTCAGGCTGCTGCCATACTAGGTAGCTGCCTTGACACTAGCTGGGGCTTCTACTGTTCTATGCAGCAGCAGTCAGCCTCATACTTCACCATCATCTTCACCATCAGCAGCAGCAGATTTGGTGTAACAACTGAGAATTTTTAAAGGAGGGAATTGGGAGAGAGGAGAGAGAGAGAGAGAGAGAGAGAGAGAGAGAGAGAGAGAGAGAGAGAGAATTTTTCCCACATTAAAAAAAATGGGAAACACTATTACAATGGAGGGAGTTAGGTCTCTGTATGATTCCACAATGCATGATTTTAAAAAAAGAACAATTACATGAAGGAAGGGATAAGCAACTTAACTGGGATTGACATAATGTTAATTATGATTTTAATAATCCTTATTGTCAGTTTGATAATTCTTAGTCTTATCCCTAAAAAGTTGGTTGATATGAGTGCCAAGATACAGGCCTTAGAAAAACTTACTAAAACAGATCATAGAGATATCCAGACCCAGACAGAGGAATTTAAAGGATAGCTAACCTCACCATTACATTATAAAATTAGAGAGGAATGGCTCAAGGTTTTCAAACAACTAACCTTAATTTATGCAGTCACCTTACAAGAACAATGGCCAAATGACAGATATCCCCAAGGCTATGTAAGAGCTGACTGGATTCCCATGGAGATGTTAGATTTGAGGAAATTTAAGAAAGCAATCATCTCATATGATAAGCATTAACCTTTGTGAATCAGATGTTAAATTCATGGTCACCTACAACAGAATTGTCCCACAAGACTGGAGAGACTTGGCTATAGCAGTATTGGAACCTAGTCCTCAATTACAGTGGAGGACCTGGTAGAAAGATGAGGCATAACCAACTAGGGCTAAAGGTATTGAAATCTTCCAAGACCAACTGGTATTGAAATCTCCCAAGACTAACTTCTTAGAGAGGGTGATTATGCTGATATACAAAATCAGTCTCTATATGATGACCACATACACTCTAGGTCTATGTCATGCAATAGCTTTGAATGCTTGGGAAAGAACTGAAGAAGTTGGAAGAAGAGCTGAGTCATTTATTAAAATTATACAGGGCCCAAAAGAAACCTTCACTGATTTTTTTTATTAAGATTGACTTCAGCTGAAAATAGAACGATACCAAATTCAGAAGCTAGACATAATAATTGAATCTTTGGCTTTTGAAAATGCTAATTCACAATGCAAATGGGTAATTAGGCCTTTAAAGGCAAGAAGAGCAGCCATAGAAGAATGGATCCGGGTTATACTCAATATTGAATCTCATAACCATGAGAATACTTGGATAGGAGAGGTGATTTCTAGAGGCCTCAAGAAAAATCAAAACCTTGGGTGTTTTGATTGTTAACAAACAAGTTCACCTAAAAGGAATTGTAGAGAGTGTGTGCCTAGAAACAATGTTTTTTCTAGGAATAATCCAAACAAAGGGTCCCTCCTTTCTGGAGTATGCAGAAGGTTTGGCAAAGGTTGACATTGGACCAATGAATGCTGATCAACAAGGGACAGACAGGGTAACCATTTGCCATCAGGAAAGGCCTTTAGGGGACTCTCACAGGCCTCCACGTCAAATTTGATTCACTCATTCTCTGTTGTTACTGTGGAGGAAACTCCTCCTCAGAGCAATTAAAAGACCTAATGCCTATGGTAAAAAACCATACTGCTCTGGATGATAGAACAGCTTTAGAAGATAAAACAAAAAATTTCAGGAGAAACCAGAAGAAGAGAGACCTCTTGATTACAAGAGATGATAGTTCATCAACCAGCATGACTGTTCAATCTAAACTAACTTATAAGAGCAACAAATGCTTTTTGTTTGATCATATATGACTTGCCAAAAGGAAAACTCCCCAAAGTTAGGGTTGGGACAGGGTTTTGTTTTTGTACTTCCAGGAGGATTGAAGGCAACAAGCTAAGGAATCTGAAGACCACTGGAAAAATGAGACATCTGAAAAAAAAAAGCAAATCATCCAGAGAAAAAGTCTCAAGAAAAAGTAAATTGGCCTACTGGTATATTACATTTCCAACAGGATAAAATTTCATAAATCTTCCCAAGTGTTTGTTTCTGCTATTCTCTAGACACATAATGCAAATGGTCTTTTTGTACTCCCAGTTCAATCAAAAATTAAAGCTGGCTTTGGAGTTGGAGCATGGGTCTCTCCTTCTCTAAACCCAAGTATGCTTGTTAAAAAGAAAATCCAAAAATCTCTGTCTCATGTCACAAGAACACCTGATATGGGACAGAAGAAAACTCAAAATTAAGGGACTATTCCGTTGCTACTGATCTCATGATCTTTTGGTTTTATTTTGACTCTTTAAAACTTATCTTAAAGTATGAATATTATGTCAAATTTTATAAGATTTATATATATATACATATATGTATGTATATATATATAAACTCTTTGTCATGATATTAATGGTCATATAGAAAACTAATTCTAGGAAAAGATTTCATCTAGCTTCTTGTACATGATTTTGGGTTTGAGTCTCTATCAGGTAACTAGAAATTAAGTTTTTGTACCCTGCATATATACATATAGCAAATTATGGTCCTTTAAACTCTTTGAGATCTGCTGCATATGACATTTAAAATGTTTAAGCTTTTCTGTACCATTTTAACCATGATCATTTCTAACAGTGACCTTTGAAGTCTCCAAAAAGATGATGGGGCCCCACAATGATGATTCCACCTGGACTATGCTTGTCAGCCACTAAGCTTTGGACTACAAACTGCTCAGGACAATTTTGAGGTGGCTAGTTGAGATGGTACAGCCTCACAGACTACTCTATCAAGGACTTGATATGAGCCCTGCACTTTATCATTACACAAAGACTGGACAACGAATGACCAGCTAGCTCTCCCAGAACCTGACAATCCATTTTTTTCAGTGTCCCCTAAAGATGCCATTGCCCCCAGATAGCAGGAAGTAATTTTAAGAACACAATGTCCACATTCCCAAGAAGTGGGGTGGGTGGTTTTTGATCATCTAGTGGGTTAAGGATATTTGTCATATTTAGGGGGTTGGTTACAAGTTGTTATTGGCAATGGTCAGGGGAAAAGCTGAATAAAGGAGATTAGATTCAGGGATCTTATTCTAAAAAGAAAAAGAGGGGAGAGTCATAGAATAAAAAGGTAGATTCTTGAATCTACTTTTAGACCAAAAAAGCAACTACTAGTTTTAAATATTTTACATTGGTTTGGATTTTATATTGATACAAATTTGAGGTTATTTTTATTATACTATATATATATATATATATATATATATATGCTATAGAAATGATAGTATAAGGAAGTAGATTATTGAATCTTTACTTTTAAAGCAAAAAAGCAACTACTAGTTTTAAATATTTTACATTGATATGGATGTTTGTATATTGATACAAATTTAAGGTTATTTTTTGTAGAACATACTGTATATATGTTTCTGCTCTTTTTCAAGGTATTGTACCTATATAGCTCATCTAACAATGTAATGTAAATTTCTATTAAGGATAATGAAGAAAAGCAGGTTAGTAGTTAGTCAACTATTGCAATCAAACTTGTAGTCAGGTTAGGGATGTTTTCAAGGTCAAACAGAGATATACTTTAGATAGACAGGTGGTCTTCAAACACTTCAGAGATCTACAGAATACAACAATTAAGATGTTTAATAGCATAAGGTTCTTTTTTTTTTTTTTATGACAATGAGACATGTCTGCTCCTGGCAGCACCAATGTACTTAAGAGAAGATGATGGGTATTGAAGAAATTCCATATGGAGTTTATTTTAATTGTGGCAAAAGTTAGCCACTTGGCAAGAAACTGCTCTTGCCTCGACTGCTGACAGTATGCTGTCCCAATTGGACAAGCAGGACAAAAAAGAAAGTGACTACAGAACTTTGCCAAGACAAGGTGGGATAGTCCTTTAAAAATCTTGCTTCACAGATAAGTCTCTCAGATATTCTAGGCCTGCAGACCAAAGATACATGCCCCAACATTATAGAAGAACCTTAGGTGACTGTCTAGGCAGCCAGTTGTTTCTATAATTTCCTATTTTTGGAAGTTGTTTGCTCTACACTTTCTGTTTACTCAGGTAATACTATATCCTTCTTAGGTCTCTGATGGAGTTGAAGACTAAATAGTCATAGCTTTCCTTTTTACCAGACTCAGAAAAAAAAAAAACTCACTAAAGAGGTGTAAAGTGTGTAAGGTTGAGGAGCATAAAAAGACAGTTTTGGGTTGGTAATGCACAATAGGATAGAAAGTGAATTAGGTATAACACTTTGGACTCACCAAGATAGGATAGGTAATGGGGTATTTTCTCTGAATTTGTCAAATGCAATAGAATAGACATTGTTAATGTAATTATTGCCTGTATATATTTGTACATAGTTAATGTATTTATTGTATATAATTTTTCTATGTTAGTTAAAAACCTTCACTTTTTGTTTAAACAAAAAGAGGGAAATGTAAGTAAGGCAATGGTGGCACCACCTTTAATCCCAGCATTAGTGGGGCAGAGCCAGGTGGATCTCTGTGAGTTCAAGGTCAGCCTGGTCTACCGAGTGAGATCCAGGACAGTCACCAAAACCACACAGAGAAACCCTGTTCAAAAAAAGGGGGGGGGGAAATATATATTTTGATTGTGTGCTGACAAATAAGGCTTGCCTGGAGATCAGAGGACAGAGCTAGCCACTAGTTAACCATAGAGACCAGGCCATGGTGGCAAACACCTTTAATCCCAGCACTTGGGAGGAGGAAGAAGGTATATCAGGAGTTCAAGGCCACCCTGGGCTAAAAGAGATTGAACCATTCTAAAAGAAAAACAGAGCTGGAAGGTGGGGTGCATACCTTTAATCCCAGCCCTCAGGAGGTGGAGATAGGGATATAAAGTGGGTGGAGACAGGATCTCCTGCGCACCCCCCCTTCAGTCTGAAGATTTGTAGAGGTAAGAAGTTTCTTGTAGCTAATGCTCTGCTTCTCTGATCTTTCAGTTTTCAGCCTCTGTATCTGATTCTGGGTTTTTATTGTTAAGACTAATTAGGATTGTGCTTCAATGTGGCTTACAACTGCCTTTAACTCCAGTTTCAGGAGATCTAACACTCTCTTCTAGCCTCCACGGGCACCAGACATGCACATGATGAACAGACATATATGCAAATAAAACATTCATATGCATAAAACCATAAAATAATTTTTAAAATCATTTTTTTACATGTGGGACACAGAAATTTAATCTACTTCATCAATAACCTCTGACATACAAAATGTCTTTGCAGTCAACCTAGAGTATTGCTATTTCTCACTAAGTCTTATTAGCTGTTAGATCTCAGGCAGTCCATATATCCAGAAATGGCAGTCTTGGTTCAATTCAAGCTGGACTACCAAACGATCTCAGGTTGTTAGATAAAAGCCAGAATTCCAAAGGAACTTGTGAGTCAGGTTTTCTGTCTACCAGAAGAAGCCATTCCCTTGCCTCTGGCAGAAAATACTTATGGCTCTCCATTGACATATACCAGTAGTAGTTATCAGCATATCACAGGCTGACCTCCAAGTTCCTCAGTCCCTATTCACAAGTACTTGATTACATTTCAAAGCCTCCATCCTAATTAGTACCCAGGTCCCTCTCAACCCCTCTACCTTAAACTCCCAGGCCTGCTCTAGCTCAAGGGCTTCCCTTTCCCTACTCACTCATTCTCCTTATAACCCTCTATTCTCTCATTTCTCTCTCTCTCTCTCTCTCTCTCTCTCTCTCTCTCTCTCTCTCTCTCTCTCTCTCTCTCTCTCTCTCTCTCTCTCTCCCTGCTGTCTCTGCATAGCTAGCCCTGGCCATGTCCAGTCTATTTCTTTTTCTCTCTGCTCTGGATTCTTTCAGTTGCCTCTAGATAGTTTCTCTCTCTTATCCACAATGAAAACCTTCCCCCTAATAGAGTAGCCATTTCTGCAGGGTCTTCACTTAGCCCCTTCACATACTTTAGCACAGTGCTATCATGCCCTGAACCCTGTGATATCTTCTGGGAAAGAAAAGCAGCCAAGAACCCCATGAACTAAACTAGGAGCTAAATTTAAACAGGTTATATAACCCTGAGAAAGGTAGTAATATATTCTGATTAACAGAACATAACTTAGAGATTTATGTCTAACCACTTATGTCTTGCTAGCTGTGTTCAACACCAGGCTTACAAAAAATTTAAATAAGGGACAACATATGTTTGATAAATAAAGTTTATAAATTCCTAAGGTTAATCAGGTTAACAAACTGACTTGAAGATTTATGTCTAGCTTCTTTGTCTTTACTTTGTTAAGCTTTAGCTATTTGAATAAACTGAGTCTTATGGAAAAAAAAGAACCTGTAATATTCTGTAGTGGGTGTAAAATTAAAAAAATCAAAAGTATAAGGTTCCATGTCTTTCTATAGAATGCATTTATAGCTTAAAGTCATATTTTGATGCTGAAAGATCTTCAATTCCCCAGAGAGAGAGAGCTTCCTGTCTGACTTGTTTTTTTATTATCTTAATGTTCTGCCTCTCATCAGCTCTACACCCAACCACAAGGCTTCCTCATCACTGCCTGTCTATACAGACCTCCAGGTCTCTATGGTTGATACTGGGATTAAAGGTTTGTGTCACCATGCTTGGCTGTGTCCTTGACCACACAGAGACTATGCCTGCCATGTGATCGGAATTAAGGGTGTGTGCTACCACTGCCTGACTCTGCTTATGGCTATCTTTGACCTATGATCTCCAGGCAACTTTATTTATGAACATACAAATAAAATCACATTTCAGCACAAATAAAATATCACCATACAGTTTACTTTAAAGAGTCCTTTGTTTCAACCTCAAGTAGTTTGTTTAGCATTTCTTCCTGAGCAGGCTAGTGATAATGAGCTTACTTAATCTACAAATGTGATTAATATGGCTTAGCTGCGGAGGTAAAGATGACCCAAATAAAAAGGGACACAAACACAAAATAAAAGAGATACCAGACTTTGCTCTGCCTTTGTTTGCATTTTAGTCCCTAATAAGAAACAAATACTCTAAAAATAGTCTTAAGTATTTGTTATAATAAGATTAAAATGTCTAGCAAATTGGTTCATCTAAATTTGTAATAGAAAATGTCTCTAAGACTGTTAAAATGATGTTTTGCCTGTGTTTCAGATATGCCTTCCTGAGTTTTCACTGGGATTTAAATATTTTATTAAGAAAAAGTATTAAGGCTGGAGAGATGACTAGTGAGTAAAATGTTGCATAAGCATGAGAAGCTGAAACTGGATCCCCAGCACCAGGGCCAAAGGCCAAGAACAGCCCCAGACACCTGTAACTCCAGTGTTAGGCTGGAGAACCAGGTTCATTGAGAAACACTACTTCAAACAAAACAAAACAAACAAGGTCGATTGCACTAGAAGTTAATATTCAGTGACAGCCTAGAGAAGGGGAAAAGACCTTTACCAATTATATATCTGATAGAGTCTCAGTACCTAAAATATGTAAAAAACCAAAAACATCCTAAAAAGTCAAAGAACAAATAACCCAAATTTAAAAATAGGATACAGATCTAAGGAAAATTCTCAAAAAATGCAACATTAATGGCTGAGAAACACTTAAAGATATGTTCAACATTCTTAGTCATCAGGAAAATGCAAATTAAAACTACTTTAAGATTGCATATTATCCAGGTTAGAATGGCCAAGCCAATAAAACAATGACAGCACATGTGGGCAAAGACGAAAGGAAAGGAGAACAATTCATTGCTGGTAGGCCTGCAAACTGGTACAGCCAATATGGAAATCAGTGTAGCAGTTAAATTGAAGTACTACCTCAGGTAATTCTTGCTATGGTAGATAAAGTATTTCATTTCCTTTTTCTGCATGATGGCTTTGTTTTCTGATAAATGAGAAACTAAGTTCCCTTTCTAAACAGATATGCAATAAAAAAAAAAACTACTGAGAAACCCTATGACTTATGACACCACAAAAGATAGACATTAACTATTTCAGTCACTTGTGCATTTAGAGAGAAAGGATCAAGAAACCCACAATTTGGCTGGGCGGTGGTGGCGCACGCTTTTAGTTCCAGCACTTGCAGGCAGAGGCAGGTGGATCTCTGTGAGTTCAACGCCAGCCTGGTTTACAGAACCAGTTCCAGGACAGCCATGACTACACAGAAAAACCCTGTCTCAAAAAAAAAAAAAAGAAAAAGAAAAGAAAAAAGAAAAACAAAACACAATTCAAAGAGTCATAAGAGCCTGTCTGTTGTGGTGGTATTGTATTCCCCAATATATTGTGCACCCTAATAAACTTATCTGGGGTCAGAGAACAGAATAGCCACTAGACACAGAGGCTAGAAAATGGTGGCACTCACACCTTTAACCCTAGCATTCCAGAGGCAGAAATCCATCTGGATCTCTGTGAGTTCAAGGCCACATTGGAAACAACCAGGCATGGTGACACACGCCTTTAATCCCAGAAAGTGATAGCATGAAGCAGAAAGGTATATAAGGCGTGAGGAACAGAAACTAGGACCTGGTTAAGCTTTTAGGCTTTTGAGTAGCAGTTCAGCTGAGATCCATTTGCATGAGGACTCAGAGGTTTCCAGTTTGAGGAAATAGGATCAGCTGAGGAATTGGCGAGGTGAGGTAGCTGTGGCTTGTTCTGCTTCTCTGATCTTCCAGCATTCACCCCAATACCTGGCTCAGGTTTGATCTTATTTATTAATTATTAGTAAGAACGTTTTAAGATTCCTGCTACAGTCTGTTGCCTCTGCAATAACACAGGAAGCAAAACTAAGCTATTGCCTTTTCTTAATTTAGTATAAAGGATAGGAATATTTCAAAGAAAAGGACAACAATTCAATTTTACTCAAATGCTTCCCTGTCTAGGATATAAAGAGCTGATGTTTGCTGACGCCTGCTAGGGTAGTCAGAGGCCTACACAATCCACAATCCATACTGGAAGAACTCTAGGTTGTAAAGTATAGTAAAATCTATTCTGAGTCTCCACAGTCACAAGAGCACTGGAGGATACAGTTAGTTACACTTGTGACCTGTTTGAAGACCTGAAAATTCTCTTCAAACAAGAAAATGGATATCTTAAATTCTTAATTGCAAAGATAAAGCTCACACATGAAGTATCAGTAGCTATACCCTTACATTTTTCCTTCCTTTGTTACTTTTCCTTTAGGAATTTCTGATATACATACTCAATAATTACAGCCTCACATTGTTTTCCTTTAAGTCTTGGGCATCATTGCATTCTTCCATGGAGCTCTTCTTTCCTCTTTTGCCACATTCTCAATGTATAGCCAGCAGTACGTAGTTTATAGACTAAGAGCTCCCACTTCTAAACTCAGAGGTTTAGATGAGGACAGCTGCAGCACTAGGTGTGATGGCCCTTGACATTTTAACAGCACAGGGGAAGCCGTGTCATAATTAAAGAAGGATGCTGTGTATATACCTGACAACTCAGATAATGTATTCTCAGTGCTCCAATGTTAAGAACCCCATTTTAATCTGTCACGATTCTCCCTCAGAGTTGACTTGCTAGTAACACGATTATCAGGTACCACATGGTGCTAATCTTGAGGTAACAAGCTGCTGTATGCTTTATTGTTTATATGGTTTGGTGTCCTGTGTAATGGTGTCATTTCTTCCATATTCCATAAAAACAGTGATCCTTTAATCTCTAAGTTCAAATCTTCTAAGATTCTACTTACATCAGCTAGGATGAGACTTTTGAGCTTTGACTATGGTCAGCAGATAAGAAGTTATAGAAATGTATCTTCAGGAGTAACTAAACCATAAGTTTAAGGGATCAAAGTTTCACAGGGGAAAATTGAGGCATGATGCTATATGGATCACCCTGGAATGGGGAAATAGATAAGATCTCCATGAATAAACTGGGGGTGAGGGGAACAATAGAGGGTAAGGAATGGGGGATGAGAACATAAGGGAATGGGATGGTCCAGCTGGAAGAGGGACAGAGTGAGAGAGCAATGAAACAGATACTATGATAAAGAGAGACATCATGGGGATAAGGGGAGAAACCTGGTGCCAGGGAAGTTCTCAGGAATCCACAAGGATGACCCCAGCTTGGAATACTAGCAATAGTGGAGAGGGTGTGTGAACTGGCTTATCCCAGTAATCAGATCAGTAAATACCCTAACTGTCATCATAGAACTTCAATACAGTAATTGAAGGAAGCAGATGCAGAGATCCACAGCCAAACCCCAGGCCAAGCTCCACAAGTTCAGTCGAAGAGAGAGAAGAGGGAATCTATGAGCAAGGGGCATCAAGATCATGATGGGGGGGCCAGGCGGTGGTGGCGCACGCCTTTAATCCCAGCACTCGGGAGGCAGTGGATCTCTGTGAGTTCGAGGCCAGCCTGGTCTACAAAGAAAGTTCCAGGAAAGGTGAAAAGCTATACAAAGAAACCCTGTCTCAAAAAACAACAACAACAAAAAGATCATGATGGGGAAATCTACAGAGACAACCAAACCAAGCTACTGAGAACTCATAAACTTTAGACCAACAGCTGTGGAGCCTCCATGAAACTGGACTAGGCCCTCTGCGAGACAGTTGTGTAACTTGATGTGCTTAAGGAGGCCCCTGGCAGTAAGATTAGGATCCATCCCTGGTGCATGAGCTGGCTTTTTGGAGCCCACTACCTATGGTGGGACACCTTGCATAGCCTTGATGCAGGTGGAGGGGCTTGAACCTGCCTCAACTGAATGTACCAGGCTCAGCTGACTCCCCATGGGAAGCCTTATCTTGTCTGAAGAGGGAAAGGGGGGTGGGTTAGGGGAGAGGCTGAAAGGCAGGAAAAGGGAAAAGAAGGGGATCTGTGGTTGGTGTGTAAAATGAATAAAAAATTTATTAATAAAAAAAGAAAAATCAAACAGGAAAAATTAAGGAAATATTAATTTCTGTCACCTACACCTGATTGAAGTCTCTTACCAGCTAAGAGTCAAGGATTCCACCACAATTAATATTAATGGTAATGTGGCTTGCATAGAGAGAATATTCCTTTTATATAAAATTGTAAATAAGAATGCTAATAGCACTGAACAATGCTTTAACCCTACACATATATGTCTACTGAGTATGGCCTCACAGCTTTCCAATACATAACCCTAAAATTTTCTGGAGATTACACATTCAAAATTAAACTTCAATAACAATTAAAGTATCTCAACTTTCTTTGTTTTTCCAGAGCTGAGGACCGAACCCAGGGCCTTGCTCTTGCTAGGCAAGCGCTCTACCACTGAGCTAAATCCCCAACCCCATATCTCAACTTTCAATGCAACCCTGTGGTGGAGGATGACTCTAATCCTAGACAATGTGCTCCAGAAACCACCCTATCAACTTACTTAGACAAAAAACATCTTTCAAAAGTTCCATAATAACCTTTTGAAATCTAACTTCAGAAACACCAAAATCATAAAAACAGCTGCTGTAAAGACACTTAAGAGTGATAATTATGCATGGTCCCTATGCTTGGGTTGTACTCTGCTTTTCTTAAGCAGTCCCTATATTAGCCACAGGCCTAAAGGTATGTTAGAATATCTTTTCAGTAAGCTCCAATTGTGCTTCAAACTAAATTTGTCCTGAAATTCTTTTATTATCTACCATGAACTCAAGAATCTGAGCCCCCATCTTAGTAGATGTCTCTAAAAAGAACACCTGGGTTGGCACAGAACAGGGTAGAGCTATTTCCAACTCTGCCTCACTACCACTGACGGGCTAGCATACAAAAATCAATTGTGACAATACATCACGGTTGAATTTTAAAAGCACATTTCATCCTCAACTGATGGCAGAAAAGGTATTTTAAGATGTTAACACACAACCATGACAAAAAAATATAAGAATAAAAATAATTAAAATCCAAACCACATAGCAGTTAAGATAATAACATCACAGGGAATATTAAAAGACTGAAAGCTTTTCCTCCATGATAGAGAAGAAGCCTGGTTTGAGTCTTCTATTTAAAAATAGTCTGGGGAAATCACAGGTACAACAAATAAGGAAATAAAAGAACAATCTGATTTGGGAAGAAAACTATAACATTATCTCTGTTTGTGGATGAAATAATCTTATAAGCAGCAAACCTAGAAGCCTCCACACTGCCATTAACTTGGGAAGCTAAAATAAATAAATTCACCTGAGTTATAGGACACATAATTTATAGGAAATAAAACAATTGGCTTACCATACATTAAAAACAGAAGCATCCCCAAAGGAAATTAAAGTCGTATTTTCACTCACAACGGCATCAAAAAGAAAGTTAGCCAAGAACATGAAGAACTTCTTTGCTGGAAATTATAAAATATTGCTTAGAAATTAACTCTACTGTGCAGTTCACTGTTATAGGGATTTACATGTCTGAAATGCTAGCTGACTCCTAGGTATCTGCAGACTGTCCCTCAAGAAAAGTGTTTTAATGCTTAGTGGACTTTGATAGCACGCTTAAATATCTCAGAGTGTTTGATCCCACACTTCTCAACACACTTGCACACACAAACCCCTTTCAAAAGATCCAGATTAATGAAATTCAAAACCTTTGATTAAGAAAGGTTCCTTAGCCCCACCCCCCTAACCCCGGGATGTAAACTATGGAGTTTCAAGAGCATGCACACAGACTGTAAGCAAGTATCCTCACTAGAGGCTAGTGATATTCAAGGAAGGCAAGCTACTGGGGATAGCAGCTCTGTTAAACAAGTAAGACCTGCCCAGCACCAACCCTACACCATAGGAAAAACAAGTCTCCAAATTCAAATGATCCACCTGCTCTTTCAAGGAACCTAGAAAAGCCACCTGACTATTCATATTCCTTCTGTGGGCTTATGTTTCCCTCTTCAACTTCTTACTGTTTTCAATAATACTGTAATACTAAATTACCTTCAGTAAAGGTTCTCGTTGTGGTTTGTATTCTATTTCTATTTTTTTATTTTATACTTTTTGCATTATTGGGCAATCATTTTTTATTTACTGCTATTTCCTTTCCTTTATAACATTCTTCCCACCTCAATTTTTTTCCCTTTATTTAACATTGGTTCTTTCCTGTTCCCTAGTCATCTCATGTACTAATTCATTTACTATTTTTACATTTGCAGTAGATGAAAATAACTTCAGAGGGCATGCTATGATATTATAAATATAATTTTACTAACATTGTGAGACTTTCTTACATGTATACAATGCATTTTTATCATATTCATTCCCCATCTCATCTCACCTCTCCAGACATGCCCCACAAATCATGTCTTTATTTTATTACACAATAAGTCCAATTAGTGCTGCCCATAAGCACAAGGGTGTGGTGCCATCCTCTAGAGCATGATCAACCTACTACTGGGGGAAAAAAACTGAAGAAAACTGACTTTCTCTCTGCCATCAGCCCTCAACTGCATCTCACATAGAGGTGATGCCTAATGAGCCTTTCTCCCTATTTATCCTGGAATGTTGACTAGTTTGATCTTGTACAGGTCTTGTCCAGGCAACAGGTTGCTGGGGGAGAAAAGCAATAAGCAGTCGGACCAGTTGTGAATCTTGCAAGCTAGAATGATGACAGCCCTGGTAAGATAGGTCCAAGGGTACAATAGTGGCATGAATATTAAGGGGTAAATAACTGCCTTCTATTTGAATTTAAGGCCAACACTATGGGTGAAAATCCATATCTGATACTATAAATCTCATCCTACACTGTTTTTTGCCATTTTCTGTACTATGGCCTTTGGAGGTGCTAGTTGGATTGAATCAATTTTAAATGCATTTCTGTATCTTCTTTAGTTCTTATGGTAGCTTGTTTATTATGCTCACAGAATATACAGAAATACAAGACATGTGCAAGGCAACACAACTCCTTCAAAAGTTCATAAACTTTAAAGTACTATATCCAAAGATACTGAAATGGGAAAACGCTCCATGAGAATTTCAAAAATTTATTTGTAAATATTGTCAGTGAGTTCAAAGATGATTCAAACAAGCAATGGATAAAGTATAGAAAATTCAGTTCAGGACTTAAAAAAAAGTCAAGAACATAGATGAGAAAGTCAGTAAGAAAATTGAGATCCAACCCCAAAAATGTTGGAAATAAAACATAAACCAGTTCTACATTAATATTCCCAATAGATGAAACAAAACACAAGAATTAATTTCAGGAATGAAAAATGTAGGGCCAAACAAGTGAAACAAACACTAATACAACCAACCAGCACTTGGAAGGCAGAGGCAGGTGGATCTCTATGAGTTCAAGGCCAGTCTGGTCTACAGAGTGAGTTCCAGGAGAGCCAAGGCTCATTAAATTAAAAAAAAACTGACTCATTAAATTAAAAAAAGAAGAAGAAAGAAAGCAAGAGAAAGAAGGAAGGAAGGAAGGAAGGAAGGGAGGGAGGGAGGGAGGGAGGGAGGGAGGGAGGGAGGGAGGGAGGGAGGGAGGGAGGAAAATAAATAAATAAGCAAGCAAGCATGATTAAAATTTCCACCAACTCTGGGATATAATACAGAGACCAAACTAAAAATCCATGTTGCAGAAGGAAGAGCTGAGATTAAAAACAAAAACAAATATATAGAAAATCTAATCAGTCAAAGTAGATCAGACAATTTAGTGAACTGTAGGAGAAAATTGACAAGGAAACAACAGGCATTAGAACTTTAAACACATGCTACTTCTCCACAAAAAAATATAATCAAGATGTCAAATTACAAAACTAAAAGCAGTGTTAGAAGCTGTAAGAGAAAAACAGCAAGTCATTTAAAAAGGTAAACATAAAAATAATACCAGACCTCTTAACATACAATATTAAAAATCTAAGAAAGCATGCATTGATTGATTTTAAGCTCTAAAGTAAAATACTGTCAACCAAGATTGCTATATCCAACAGCTACCTTTTTAAAGTATCAAAGAAATATTGACATTTCTGGGCAAAATTAAAGTTGTATGTAATCACCAAGCCAGCACTGCAGAAAGAATAAATACAAGAACCCTAAACATAAAAGGGGATGAAGTTTCAACTGTAAGAGCACAAAATGGAATATATTCATGAGAGGACTGGAAAAAACAATGAGAACTAGGGAGAATCCAGCACAGCAAACAGCAAACCCTTCATACAGATTGGGGCGAGGAGGCTTGAGAGATGCTCAGTGGTGAAAGGCACTTGCTACTCTTGGAAAGGACCTAGATTCAGTTTTCAGAATCCACATTACAGCTCCTATCATCAGGACTCCAGTTCTGGGGATTCTGACACCCCTGAATTCTGCAAGCACCAGCATACACATGGGGACATACATACATGGAGGCAGAATACTCATACACATAAAATAAAAAATAAATACTTTTTAAAAATAGAGAGGAAAGAAAAGAACAAACACTAATACAACCAACCAGAAGAACAGACAATAAAATAACACAGATCAGCAAGTGTATATATGTAACAACACTAAACATCACTCTACAATTACAAGGTATATAACAGATAATTCAAATTTCAAAGAAAAAGCTTCTACTATTTGTTGTCTTAAAAAACACACACACACACAATTCACTGTCAAAAACAAATACAAGGATGTTTGAAAGGATGAAAGTTAATAACCAGGCAAACAGAAGTTGAAAACAAGACAATGCAGTGCCTGATCTCTGATAAAGTAGACTTCCAGGCAAAGTAAGAAATGCTAAAGAAAGTCATTTACATATTAATGGAGGCTAAAAATCCTAAAAGAATATATAAGGACTGTGACTATGCACATACTGAATGCTTTTACAATGTAACCACTAATGGATATAAAAGAACAATAGGTAGATAAAATAATGGTAATCTTACTACTACTTTTCAACAATAACTAGATCACCCACAAATTATACTTGGGAATGAAAGTCTGAATTCAATTCCATCATAGATAAAATGGACTGAACAACTAACTACAGAATATTTTATCCAACACTGCAGAATTCACATACTTCTCAGGAGTTCACTTTGTCCATAAAGCAATGATAACATACAAAAACGGGATTTTTTTTTGTCTTGTTAAATCTTAGTAAAATAGAACTAGAAATCATTAACAAGAGAAACTAAAATTGAAACTGAATTAGACACACTTGAGTGACATATAGGTCATTCAAAAATTCAGAGAAAGTTTACAAATGAAATTTAAAGCATGATTCACCAAAAATCTTTGGTATATAGCAAAAGCAAATCTAAGCGGCAAGTCTACAGCTGTGAGCGCTTACATTGAAAAATCAAAAAGAATTCAAATAGTGGTGTTCTTCAGTGCTGTAAAAACCTAGAATAAGACAAGCCTAAAACCAGTACAAAAAAAGTAATAGTCTCAGGGAATAGTATATATAAAACATCAATAAAAGAGTTCTTTGAAAGAAGATAAAACAAGATTAACAAACTCTTAAGGAAATTAACCAAAAGAAAGAGAGAATAGATCCAAATTTAAAAAAAAATAAAATTGAAATACCTGATGCTACACAAAATACCAATGAAATCCCAGTGGTTATTGAGGAATATTTTGAAAACTAACGTTCCAAAAAGCTAAAAGAAAAAAAACTAGAAGAAATATATGAATTGACAGAAACACAATCTATCAAAATTAAGTCAAGGAAATTCTGAAAACTATAATGAGCCATGAGATCAAAGAAAGTAATAAGTTCCTAGCAAAGCAATAATCATACAGATTTGTTGTTAAATTCTACAAGATTTTTAAAGAATAGCTAACAACAGTGCTTCTCCTAGTATTTAATAAAATATAAAATAGAAAGTTAAGGAACACTACCAAAGTCATTTTATGAAGTCACTATAATCTGGATATCAAATCTAGATGAGGATACAACAAAAAGAAAAAAAAAACTAAACACAAATTTCCTACTGATCACAGGAGGACAGATTCTCAATAAAACACTTGCAAACTGAATTCAACAACATATTGAAAACTCTATCACCAAATTGGTTTCAATCTAGGGATGTGAGGATGTTTCAACATACACAAGTTCATAAATGTGATACAGCAGCACATAGATTTAAGAACAAGCAATTTCAGAGAGGCAGAACATCCTTTGATATATAGGACCCTTCATAATGAAATCCCTGAAGAAAGTCAGAATAGAAGGAACATATGCCAATATTAACAAGGCTATATACAAAGAATCTAAAGCCAACATGGTATTAAATTGGGTAAAGCTTAAAGAATGTTCTCTAAAATTCAGAAATAGACAAGTGTGTCCACTCTCTCCATTATTATTCAATATAATGAATGAAGTCTTAGCCTTACCTAAGGCATGAAAAGGATATAAACAAAAGGAGATGCTGGAGACCTGGCACCATCATTTAGAGCACTTGGGTTCAGTTCCCAGCACTCACATGGTGACTCACAGCCATCTGCAACTCCAGTCCCAGTAGGTCCTATCCTCTCTCCCATCCACAGGCACCACACGTGCACATGGGGTGGGGATACATGTATACATACATGCTGGTATTCACACATACACTTGCTTTGGGATAGTCTGTATGTCAAATTGCTCTGATTGGTCAATAAATAAAACACTGATTGGCCAGTGGCCAGGCAGGAAGTATAGGCGGAACTAACAAAGAGGAGAATTGAGAGAACAGGAAGGCAGGCCACCAGGCTGTCAACCGCCACCATGACAAGCAGCATGTGAAGATGCCAGTAAGCCACGAGCCACGTGGCAAGGTATAGATTTATAGAAATGGGTTAATTTAAGATATAAAAACAGTTAACAAGAAGCTTGCCATGGCCATACAGTTTGTAAATAATATAAGCGTCTGTGTGTTTATTTTATAAGTGGACTGTCAGACTGCCGGGGCCTGGCAGACCCAGAGAAAAAATTCTCCAGGTACATGCACTTCTTTTGTACTTTAAATTTTTATATTATACTATAATTATGGTATTCCTCACCTGCATTTCCTCCCTCCACATCCTGTCAAATACCTCTCATTCTCCTCCAAATTCATGGCTTCTTCTTTCATTAACTTATTATATGAAATATATATATATATATATATATATATATATATATATTCACTCATAACTATAACCTATTCCATCAGTACATATATACACATTTTTTAAAAAGAGGGAAAAAGAAATGAGTCAAAGCCGGGCGGTGGTGGTGCACGCCTTTAATCCCAGCACTTGGGAGGCAGAGCCAGGCGGATCTCTGTGAGTTCAAGGCCAGCCTGGACTACCAAGTGAGTTCCAGGAAAAGGTGCAAAGCTACACAGAGAAACCCTGTCTCGAAAAACAAAAAACAAACAAACAAAAAAAAAAGAAATGAGTCAAGGAGTCAAATTATCTTTATTTTCAGATGGTATCACCCTATATTTAATAAATCCTGGAGACTACCAGAAAACTCTTGAATTTGATAAAGACTTTCAGCAAATTAGCAGAATTCAAAATCAACATGAAATATCAAATGCTTTTCTATATACCACTAATAAAGTTGTTGAAAAGAATTATGGAAAACAGTCCAATGCACTACCTTAAAATATACCTTGAAATAAACCTAACAAGGGAGTTCAAATACCTTTACAAATATTGGAAAGTCTGTCCATGATCACAGACTGGCAGAATTTATATTATGGTAATGTTTATATTAATAAAATTTGAAAATTCAAAAAACTACCCATTGAAATTTCAATGATATTATTCATGAAACTCAGTAAAAAAAAATATCCCAAAATTAACATGAAAGCACAAAGAACCTAAACAACAATGACACTAAGTGGAGTGAGCACTGCTGGAGACTTCAGACATACCATGGAGCCACGGTGACTAAGATAACATGGTAGTGGCACAAAAAGAGACATGGAGACTAATGGATCAAAGAGGAGACTCAGAAGCAAACCCACAACAGCTGTATCCACTTGCTACAAGGTACCAAGAACATACACAGGAGTCCTTTAAAGGTGTGACCTCTGGTAAACTGATGATGCTCCAGTGGAAGGCCCCAACTTATACATGTGACAATTAATTAAACTCAGTGGGTTAAAAAACAAAGAAGAAAAAGAGGACACAAAGTAGGGTGTAGTATATGGGAGCAATCTGAGAAGAGGTGGAGGTGAGGATTGGAAGACTGTATGATCAAAATACATTGTAAAAAATCCACAGACCCAATCAAGCTAAATAACAAGTAAGGCTCAAGTGGAGACACATGAATCTCACTGTGAAGGAGAAATAGAATAGAAACCACAGGTGGACAAGGCGGGTGTGGGAAGGGTGTCTGGATCGAAGGGGAAGGGTGGACATGGCAACAGGAGGGAACAGGTCAGGGGAAGACGGAGGGAGAAAGTACTGGGAAAGACAACTGGAATCATGGGTATCTCTGGAATGAGCTAGAAACCTAGTGCAATAGAAACTCCCAGGAATTTATGAGGGTGACCTTAGGTAAGACACCTAGCAATGGGAGACAGAGTCTAAACTGGCCATCTCCTGTGACCAGGCAAGACTTCCAATGGAGGGGTTGGGACATCAACCCAACAATATAACCTTTGACTTAACAATTTCCCCTGCCTACAAGATATGCTGGGACAAAGGTGGTGAAGAAATTATGGAGTGGCCAACCAATGACAGGTCCAGCTTTAGACCCATACTATGAGAGAGAGCCCACTCCTGACAATGCCTGGAGGGCCAAGACCCAGAGGCTGGATAGTCAAAAGAATAGAATAAAACATGACTGGCAAAAAAGAAAAAAGGTCAATGAAATGATTCCTAGTAATATTCTGCTATTCTCATAGATTGTTGACTAGCACAGTTGTCATCAGGGTAACTTCACCCAGCAACTGATGGAAGTGGATGCAGAGACCCATAGCCAAACATTGGAAATCCTGTGCAATAGGGGGAGGGAGGAGTATGGTAATCAGAGGGGCGAAGAATACCATGGTAAAACCCATAGTCAACTGACCTGGGCTCATGGGGGATCACAGAGACTGAAACCACCAGTCAAAGAACTTTCATGGAACTGACCTGAGCCTTTGGAACATGTGTTGCAGTTGCATGGCTTGGTCCTCTTGTGGGACTCCTGGCAGAGGAAACAGGGACTGTCTCTGACTCTGTTGCCTGTTCTTGGGATCCTTTCCTCCTGCTGGGTTGTCTCTTCCAGCCTTAATAGGAGAGGAGGTGCCCTAGTCTTGCTGCAACTTGATATGCCATGGCTGGCTGATCTACATGGGAGGCCTGCACTTTTCTGAAGGGAAGGGAGAGGGAATGGATGGAGGTGAGGTTTGGGGGGAAGGATTGGGAGGACGAAGGGCAAACTGTAATCAATCAGGCTGGGAAAATTAATTAATTGATTAATAAATAAAAATACACTGTATACATGCATAAAGTTCTCAAAGAATAAATAAAAGTATGAACAACTACATAAAGAGCTAAGTATGATGACATACACTAGGAATCTCACAACTCAGGAGGGTTTGGCAGGACAACTGCCATAAGTTCAAAGTCAGCTTTGGCTGCAGGGTGAGATCTTGTCTCAAACTACCAAAAACCAAACACCATCAACAAAACCACAAGGAGATTCTATCCCACCTCAGTCAAGCCAGAATGGCTGTAGAAAAGAAAACAAACGACAACAAAACTGGTGAGGATGGATGGTGAAACAGGAGCCTTTACACCGTGTGAAACTGTAACTAGTTCAGCCTCCATGGAAATCTATAGGGAAGTTGCTCGAAAAGCCAAAAATAGAAACTACCTTATTATGATCCAGCTATATCACTCCCATATACACACCCAAAAACAATCTAAGTCAGCCTCCCAACAAGAAATCTTAACATCCATATTTACAGCAGCACTATTAAATATAACAGAGATATATGAAACTTAGTTAGATGTCCATCCAGAAATAAATGGCTAGAGAATGTGAAAACATATATATGTATATATACATATATTAAATAAGACGAATAAAGACACATAAACATGTGCATACACGCACACATGCACACATATATATAACAAATATAAAAGGATCTACTGTGAGGAAGGGGTATAAGTAGAAAATATCAATGCCACATGTTCTTTTTCATATGTTAACCTAATATTATATACATACATAAATGTATTTATATCCATATGTATATATATATATATATATATATAAACCATAACATTATCATAAGGCTGCAGCCATCTACTTATGTATATTATTGGATAAAACTCTGTGAGATTTTTTTAATAGAGAAAATTTTAAAACAGAGGATAAAAGAATGAGTTCTTAGACTCGGGAAGCAGTAGGAGAATCAATAGGACATATGATTCTAAAAAGGCATCACAAAGATCCAATTTGGAGCTATTCTTTCTTTTTACTACAGGGGTGGAAATGTAACACTACCCAAAACTATGAAACTGTATATAGCCTGACATACAGAAATGGATATAAATAAATGTGAAAAGCTAAATAAATCATGAGAGTATGCCAATACCAATATCCCTAAATGGTGACATTATACTATATGTCTATACCTTACTGTTCTTGTAAAATTAAACTTTAAGCTATATTATGTCCATAATTTTACACTAAAATGCTCAAAGAATTAATCCTATAACACACATTTCATAGAACAGAGTGTGTGAGAGAAAAAAACAGAAAAATCCTTTATTGGACTCTAACAAATATAATACTGATGTGTTTCCTAAAAACAAAAATAAGAAAATGTACTAGTCAAAATTTAACAGCCATTCATAGAAAAATCCAGTCAATGAAAAGTAGAAAAGAGCATCATTCTACTAAAGTGAAAATCTACAGCTGCCATCAGACTTGACCGCTGAAGACTAAATGCTTTCAGTCTGGGGACAGAACATCTCCAGTCTCACCACGTCTATTCATTTTTGTGCAGACTCTAGACATTCAGATTAGATCAGATAAATGAATAAAGACTTAGAGAAAGATGTGACACTGTATCTGTAGAGGACACGATGACTGCACAAAAATACTAACATCTATGAAATACATAAAAGTCTAGCGAAGTGGCACTATACATGGCTAATATGCAAACATCTATGGAAACTGAAATGACTGGAAAAATTACAGCCATGATTTCTCCTTAATATAAATTGTTTAGCCATATGGAATAAGGCCAAACAAATGAAGAGTCATTCTTTATATAACCAATTACACAATGTTAAATTTAAAGTAGTTTGTCAAGTTTCAATTATATTGATTTCTTTTTTTAGTGGGTGAAGTTTGACTTCATTGTTAAAATCCCTCACTGTGGGGGTCCATGTATTTTATGAATAGCTAACACAAAGACTGACTACTTAAACACTGGGCATTTTCATTCTATTTTTTCTTCTTTTCCAACAGCACATAACATACCTTAGATAATCTTTTGGAAGTATCACAATTTGGCTCTGTACATGGCTTGGTTCCTTTATCAGTGTCTATAGATGAAACTGAGAAAATATATTATATTTTATATTTGTTCTGATATACTATACCAAAATACTTAAATTTTGAAAAATGAAATATCACTTGTTAACTACATCTCTTCCAATTAAAAAAAGTCTGGATTTTTCAAATCTAAGTTTCTCAGCAATACCCTAAGCCAAATATTTGTTTTCTATAAATCAGGAAAACCTCATTTCATTAATAATCTTAGGAATTAAGTTTCTCAGTAACTGATGCTGGGATATTTTGATTTTATAGTATTTAACAACAGAATTATTTCAACTTTTACAACATAAGTATTATAACTGTATACATATCCATTCATTCGCTATCAATCTCTATTCATATATATTGGGTATCACTACCTTAATTCAATGCTTAGTGTATAGGTAAAAACTAAAAAGGAAAAATAAACTGTAACAACAATACTAGAAATGAAATGAGATTGGACTGTGGTTGTGGCCATTTTAACCAATATAATCATCTTTATTCATATAGGTACATATTTATTTATGCACATATAGGAGCAACTATTGTGCAAACCACAATTCTATTATTTGAAATAAATAATAGGAAAACTCAATGACAAAGCAATATTGGACTGACAAGTATCTCTGCAAGGTCACTGAGGAAACTCCTGCTATACTAAGACTTCAATCTCAAAGCTGGGGTAAGAAACAGGCATCACAAGGATTTCCAAAAGCTTATCCTTACAGAGTATAATGTCAATCTCATACCCAAATCCATTTGTTAATGCCCAGTACCAATAAAAAATATATGAAAAACTCTTACTTGAGACCTCAAATCTATAACTAATTCAGAAACATAGTGTTTAATATCATAAGACTTTTACCTTATTTTTGCAAAAAAAAAAAAAAGACTTCGCTTTGTCATCATTTACAGCTAAGAGAATACAATGAAAAATGTACTTCAGTTTTCTAATTAAATTACTTATAAAATAGTCAATATTAATTTTTGATAATTTTCCACTAATGTTACTTGCATCCTTTTAGCCATTCTATACTATTTTCTAATAAATCCTATGTCATTTGTATGCATGATCTTACTGCTCATTTCCCCCACAACCCTTCAAACAGAAATAATTTTCCATGGAGCTGTTGAATTGACTACATATTTACTAACTCTAATGTTCCTGAGAAGTGGCAGGTTACCTGAAACAGCACAGACTCAGAGAATAATTTTTAATATGCTCAAAGAGCTGGGGGAAATAATGGGCAAATAATAAAAAAACAGAACATATTGCCAGGAAAAGAATATTAATAACATAAAATAAATTATAAAAGTCATCCAATAACTCTAAGGCATGGAATTATATCTGAGAGGAATTCACTAGAAGTTTATAGCAACATATTTGAGCAGCTTGGAGAACCAATTAGAGAACTGAAAGGTAAGTCACTGAAATCTGATCCAAGGGAAGGAAGTGAGTAAAAGTGAAAGGGTACAAAGTATCATGAGACAAGTCTACCAACACACACGTAAGACATGAGTGAAGGGAGGAGAGATGTAACATGGAAGGTTTCAGTAAATAATGACCAAACTGTCTCAAAACTGACATGACAGAAATTTGCACACACAAGCAGATGGAGCCTACATTTATACTGTGAAATATGCTATAATTAAACATCAGAAACAAAAGAGAAAGAGATAATCCTGAAAGGATCAAGGACAGGTAATGTGTTGCACATGAGGGTTATACAATACTAAACAAGAACAGGATTTATCACTTGATTTTTTAAGGCCAGAGTGTAAGTTTTCCATAGAGACCTATCTGAAACATAAGCATACATACAGAATATAAGGAAAGGATGGAGAAAAGTACATTGCAGTTAAAAGGAACACAAAAGAAGCTGGAATACAATGCTTCTTTTGTACAAAATAGAAATCAGAATTAAAGAAGTATTATTCCTGATTTCAAGGAATAATACGGCCATTATATAATGACAGTAGTATCAGTCATTAGAAGGATTTAAGAATCCCTGTTATCTACGTCTTGAACAGTTGGATAAAGTGAATAGCCAAGTTCAGATCCCCAGCACTCAGAAGACAACAGCGAGGGGTGGGTAGGGATGTGCATCTGTACTCCAGAACTGATGTGCAGAGAAAGGCAGATCCTGGCAAGTCAGACAAGGAAAGACAGCAAAGTTCAAGTGTAGGGAGAGACCTCATATTAAAAAGTAGATTGTAGAGTAAAAGAGGATGACACCCAAGGTCAACCTCTGGCCTCCACATGTACACATAAAGTAAAACACACACGTACACACACTATTTGAAGAAAAAACTGTAAGAAAAATAGCAAAATCTAATATTATCTTTCAATATTTCTCCATATCAGTAACTGAAAAACAAAGAAACCAGAATATAAAATAGACTATGGCTAACTCATAGAGCACCTTTCAATAACTAAACAAATGATACCTAGAGATATTTTCATATAGCAATGAAGAACACATGTTATTCTCAAACGCACATAAAACTTTCACAATGAACCCTCCCCATTTGAGTCATAAAAGGCAGCTTGAAATGTTAAAGACTAGAAATCATACAATTTACACATCCAGACCAAAAAATGTTAAGCTAGAAATCAGTACCAGGAAAACAGATTGAAAATCCTTAAATACTTGGGCATGGAGAAACATACTAATGCATATATATGAAGTATCAAAAAAGTAAATACTTTTAAGTTAATAAAAGTAAAATAAACTTACCAAAATCTGTAACATGAAATGAAAAGTAAACTGAGGTTTATAGTAAAAATGTAGGTTGTTTATACCACTGAGAACAAATATTAGGAAAGCCATGGGACAGCAAATGGCTCAGTAGGTAAAGGAAGCAATCTGAGACCTGAGTTTGTTCCCAGGAGCTGGGTAGATGGAGAAGGAAAGTACCAACCTCAAAGGGGTCCTCTGGCCTCCATGTGTGCACTGTAGAACATATGCCCAGACACAAATATAAAGACACACAATAATAACAATAAATATATTTTTAGACAAAAGGAAGACATAGATTGATTTCAATAGAAGCTTATATATAAGAAACTGGAAAAACTAAAAGAAAATTCAGTTAAAAGAAAAGAGAAGAAACCAAATTAGAGTAGATATCATGAAGATGGTGAGTAGTGGGCTGGGGAGATGGCTCAGCAGTTAAGAGCTATTGCTGCTCTTCCAGTAGACCTGAGTTCACTTGTATATATTGGCACTAGGTCCACATATTCCAAGCTCTTCTAACAGTCAACTATGGATGGGGAAAGGGCTCAGAGGGCCTTACCATTACCGTTAATAATAAAATCAAGGTTTATTAGTAACCACTAGATTCCAGCAGATGGAGAAGCATAGTTTCTAGCTGCGAGTAAGCATATCAAACTGGACAGGGTAGCTCCAACCTCAGGATCACACAGATAGCCCTAGTTAAACTCCGTGAGTCACAAAACAAGAATTAATGAATACAAGAAAGAAATCCATAGAAAGAATAGGAGCTGGCATGGGTGAGAAGGAAATAAGGAAGGGCTGGGGGAAGAGTAACCAGAATATATTTCACATGTATATAAAAATGTTAAAGAAGAAAATTTATAAATAAAAAAGTTTACCAATGCTTACAATATATCCCAAACAATAGATGTATTTGCTCCAGAATAAGAGAATGCATTAGAGATTATTTATCTAAACAATGAAATATTTACTCTGATATGCAACTCAGATAAATACATTGCAAGAAAGAAAAACTTCAGACCAATAACTCTTATGAACATAGATTCAAAAATATCAGCAATATGAAATCAAATCCAACAATATATCAAAAGAACAATATGGCATATTCAAGTAGTGTTTACACCAGGCTCCACAGGACAATACAAAGAGAAACAATCATGAGACCATATCATTAAGGAAAAGGGAGATCAAGAGAGCAGCATGAACCCAATGTCATTCTTGTTAAACATTACTAACTCATGACTAAGGCAAATTTCTTCAGCTAAGTAAAGAACAGCTGCAACAAACTGTAGTCACCACCATACTTAAAAGCGAGAGGCCAGATGGCTTCACATAGGAACAAGGCAAAAGGACTCCCTCTTACCATTCATCACAATTCTAGGAGTACAGCTAGTGCTAGAGTTTATTAACTGAGCAACAAGATAACAAACGATGGCAGACTGCAGCCAACAGGACCCACTACAGTTTCTGCAGTACAGCCCTGAGATCTGGAGAACAACCATCCTACAGAGTGAGTGCACGCAGAGAAGCATTCCTTCCAGTAGCAAAGAAAAAACAGAACAGCAAAGTCTGAGGTCAAATCCAGTGGCTTCAGCCCAATGACAGAGTGCTTAACATTGAGAGTGCAACTGTGGTGTCCGAACAATGGCTATGGATAGAGCACTCCGAGAGGTCTCACTATATTTTAAGGAACATATTACTTAAGGAAAGGTAGACTGGGAGTTAGAGGGATGGTGAGGAGGCAAAGGCATGAGAGCTGCACTATCAAGGGAGGATTAGCACTGGGGAAAGCCTGTTCTCACTATCCCACCAGATCAGTGACACAGTGCCAAAAGAGGCATTCTTAAAGGACCTTGTAGACTCAATGGCTAAGCAGTTATATGGCCAAAGGGGCCACACTGAAAGGCTTATGCTGGCAACCCAGAGCAAATGTGTCACAGAACTATAGTCTGAGGCTTGGCCTTCAGAATACTTCTAAACAGAGAAGTAAAACTTGGTGGTTTTGAATTAGAATTTATGCAGTGTTCCATGAGATGGATATCTGGTCTGAGACATAGACCAAAGTAGACAGTGTAGAGACAGATCTGGGACCCAATACTGTCCCTTTGAGAGAATGCATATAGCAAGACCAACAACCATAGTCCACCTCCTCCCCCCGCCATAGAGGACTACATGGGGGCAGGCTTTATACCTCAGCAACCCAGGTCCCAACCCATGCCCTTCACACTGACAGCTTCACATTGCAGGCCTGGCATACACACCTCAACCCTATGAGAAGGCTTGGCATCCACACCACATCCCCATGAAATCACACAAAACTTGCCCTGTGCCCTACTCTAGCAAGAGACTGCACAGAATCAAGCCTAGCCTCCATGGTCAGGTACAAAACCACATACAGTTCGCACCTCTACCCAGATTTTTAAAGTTTTCCCAAGAACACTGCCTCCCCCAGAGTTGACAGTATGCATGTTTCAGCCTCTTGAGCTCTGGGGTTGTTTTAGGTTGACAGAATGCATTTTTTTTTCACCTGTCTCTCTTTTCATTTTCCTTTAACTGGAACTGCTTAATCTCCCTTCTTCCCTTTTACTGTTCCTTCCTTTTACTTACTTTGCTCTCTTCATCCACTGCTCTAGTACTAATCTCGAGTCTTACTGGGCTTATTCCCTTTCCATCTCTACCCTTAGTAACTAATATACTAGTATACACTATTCCGCCCTTGCTCCATACTCCTCTAACTAACTGCAGTTGAAGGGATGGTTGTATTTAACTCACCGTTGCTGTTTTGTAGCTGGCCTATCTAGCAGTGGTGGCTGCTTTCACAGACAGTGTTCTATTTTGGAGTGGTGCTAGAGATCAACCTAAGTGGCCTGAACAGGAGCTGAGAGTTTAGCTGCTTTGCTCTGAGACCGGTGGGGACAAATGATACTTCAATTTATTACAGTTCAGTACCCCCACCCCAAACACTGAAAATACTTGCAATGAAATAATACATGTGATAAAAGAGACAAAATCAGTCCATCACACATGTACAAGTTCTAATGCAGAAACAAGAAGATCATGAAAACCAAGGCAACATGACTCTTCCAAACACTTTTACTTCTATAGCAATAGACTAAGATGAGAGAACTTGGGGAAGTGACCAAAGAATTCTCAAGAACTATTCTAAGAATGTTAAAGGAAATCAAGAAAGTCACCAGTAAACTGAATGAATTCAGTGAGGATACAAACAGGTAAATGTAATAACTAAACTGATGCAGGATATAAATGAGGATTTCAATAAAGAAACAGAGAAAAATGAAGTTGAAATTTTGGAACTGAAAAAGCTCAGTAGATCAAATTTAAAAAAAAAAAATCAATGTAACACCTGGTCAATAGATAAATAGAAGTGAGAACTTCAGAGCTTGAAGACAAATGTAAACAAGTAAGAATAATTGAACAATGACAACTATAAAATTATAAAGTATATCATAATATAAAAGATCTGTGGCTGATTTTGCTTAATATGATGATGTCCACTCGCAACAATATTCCATAAACGACATTATTTCATTCCTCTTTATTATTTCATTAAACCTTCACATATCAAAGGCATAAAGTCAAATCCAGACCTCACTATTTACAGAAATTAACTCAAAATGCATCTTAATGTCATCAGGAAAAAATGAACTAAAAGGTGACAGCCCTTAATGACCTCAGATTTCTAAATGTAACATTAAAAGCACAAAAAGAAAGAAAAAAATCCCCACAATCTAAAAGATAAAAAAAAATGAGTTAACAATTTCCCAAAAAGATAAATGAATGACAACTTAACACATTTAAAAAATTAAAAAATAAAAAATAAAATAAAATAAAAAAACTCAAGTGGAGCTCCAGGAGTCCAATCGGCAAGAGAGAGGGGAGGGATTGTATGAGAGAGAGATGTTGAGACCATGATAGGAAAAAGCGCAGGGACAAATAACCAAACTAGTGAAAACATATGAACTGTGAACCAATAGCTGAGGAGCCCCCATGGAACTGGATCAGGACCTCTGGATAAGTGAGACAGTTGATTAGCTTGAACTGTTTGGGAGGCCCCCAGGCAGTGGAACTGGGACCTTCTTAGTGCATGAACTGGCTTTTTGGAGCCTGGGGCCTATGTTGGGAAACTTTGTTCAGCCTGGGTGAAGGGAGGAGGGGACTGGACCTGCCTCAACTGAATCTACTAGGCTGAGCTGAATCCCCAGGGGAGTCCTTGCACTGGAGGAGGTAGGAATGGGGGATGGATTGGGAGGGGCAGGGACAGGGGAATCCGTGGCTGATATGTAAAATTAAATTAATTATAAAATTAAAGAAAAGTTTATTGGAGGAAATAGCTTTTCAGCCAAGACATAAAGAAGAATACCAAGATTTGAAATTGCAAGGAGGATGAAGGAAATCTCAGGTGGAGGGATGTAGTAGGGCAAGCACATAGGGTCAAGAAAATTGGCTCAAACAAGTTGCCAAGGCATGTACATAATGTACTTCCTTATGAGTCAACCTGGAATCTGTCTGAGGGCCTAGCAACAGGAGCTGTCAGAGTTCCTGATTGTGCCCAGCCAATGGTGGATGACCACGCAACGCCACCAGACTGGGACACAGCTTGGGTGCTGGGAGCAGGGTATATAAGGCCTTCCTTGTTATTGAATAAAGGAGTTTGCTGTTTGCCTTAAAAAAAAAAAAAGACTCAAAACAGTATTAGCTGTTTGAGGAAGCACAAATCTGGATCCCAATTGCAACATTTACAGTGGATGTTCCCAACTGCTACATTTACAGTGGATATCATCTCTTCCCTATGATGAATTCAAATATAAGCTTTCTAAGAGCTTGTCCATCTATTAAAACAACCAGGAAACAAAGATTCAGAAGGCTCTGTACACTAATAATGTGTCCTTGACAGGCTAGAGCAAAGCTTAGGCTCATCATCTGCCTTGAGGTTGGTGAAAACTGTTGAAATTTTCCTGGAGAAGAGAAAAGCAAGAATTACAGAAGATAAGAGTTTATCTTGATCTTGCCTCTCTACTGTCTCTACCAAAATTAAACTCTAGATAACAAATACAGGAGATAGAGAGGGGAAAGAGGAGGAGAAGGATATCGTACGAAACGCATGGATGCTTATTCCTGAGACCATGTGCCTTCTCTCTCCAGCATTAATGACAACACATTCAATGGGATGAAGTGTCTGGTTTACAATGTTACCTACCTTACAAGCAAATGCTTCCAGTTCCACTAACTGATCACTATAACTAAATACTATAGGTCCTTACTCAAACGTTCATTCAACAGTAAAGTGCCACAGCACACTGTCCACTAACGACATGAATCAGCAGAATTTTATTTAGAGGGTTATTAGCACTAAGTCAAACTCAAAGGGAAGAAATACATTTAGATTTGTAACATTCATATTCTAATATCAGTTGGTTGTGTTCCCAAATTGTCTTTCTTAAACGTATTTTGTATATTTACCTGAAAATGTGAAGAATAATTCATTTTGCAAACCAGCTCTTTGCATTTTAATACGATGGCATTCAGACTTAAGCAAGGAAACTTCACAGGAAAGGTCAAGAACCAGTTTACTTAAAATCTGAAGAAGTTTCTTCTCAAAAGAAATGTTATAGATACTATTGCAGGGAGCTGCGTGGTATCGAGCTGTGAACTGGTAATAAAAATGAGGTTCACGATAAGCTACAAAGATTAAAAAGAAAAGACAAAAACATGATCATTCAAGCAATTCAAATGCATTGTTACTCTTTTAAATAAATAATTATTTGGAACAAATTCATATTCATTTCCTATAAACAGCTACATTCGCCTTCCTTAACAAACACCTACCTCACAGTAACTGTATTAAATATTATCACAGGGACTCCAAAACAGTGACTCACTTAAACCATCTTTTAAGATTCATATTATTATTATGGTATCTAGAACAAAGAAATCAAGACACAAGAACTTTGTCATGTGTGTACTGCCAATGCCACTAAAGCTAAGGTTCAAACCTAGGAAGGCCGGTCTCAATACACAGCTGCTCGAATGCTGGCATCATTCCTTTGAAATTTATATTTTAGAAGAAATCACACTACTCTGTTTTAAAATATTAAATCTTAGAAGAAATTCCAGAGATATCATTAGCAACAATACTTTTCAAAATATCCTTCTGGTAAATATATACAATTAGTTTTACTTAATTCTAGTACAATATCTGCAACTGAAGAAACATATTTAAAGTAGATCTCAAAATCTCACTGGAAAGATACAATAAATCTAAAAATGAAAATAAATCCCTAATAACTAAAACATTAAAAGGTCATCTTGTGAGACAAGAGTGCTTTTGCGGCTTCTGTCAACCTTGGGCATCCTCTCAGCCTGCTTCTGGATCACATTTTGAGCAAGAGCTCCCTATTCATACTGACATCCCTTACCACTGTCCATTTTCCTACCTGTACTTAAGTTAAACACACTTACTGCTGTCAGACTTAGTACAGAGATTGCCAGAGGAACCTACTAGCTTCATGAATACAAGGGAAAGCCAAAGACTATCAACACCCTAATTTCAAGAAAATACAAATCAGGACTTTTAATTTTTTAGAAAGACCTAAAACTACAGAAAACCACTGTAGGAAGTTTTAAAATATAATACAGTGATTAAAATATAATCCATAAAACATGATGAGCTATAAGGCAAATGGTTGGAAAATAAGGAAAGTAACAGACAGGCACAATGGTACATACCTGTACTTCCAGCATTCATGAGACTGAAGCAGTAGGAATACACAAATGGGTTGGAAATTAAATTAGAGCAGATGCAAGTATTTAGAAATGATAGATAAGCATATAAACAGTGAAGGATACAATTAAAATAATAACAGCAAACATTTATCTTTAACTATAATTACCAAGATAAATTTTTTAACATTGAACAACTAAGCCAAACAGTTTACAAAAATACTACTACAGTTAGCACAGGAAAGGAGGAACCAAGAAGACAGATGAGAAATAGAAATGCATTACTAAAATACGAAAAACAGCTCATTTAGGTGAGAAGATAGAAAAGCAATAAACCCATTACAAAACATCAAGATAACAGAAAGCCAAGTCCCATCCAGTTTTCCCTCTTGACTAGGAAACTGAAGCTATTAATACTTAAAGTTATTACTGAAAGGCGTCTGTTGATTGCTGTCATTCGCTGCTCTTTTGCTGTTTATGCCCTTATTCTTACTTTGTATTTTGGTAATAATGCCTTCATTTGTTTTCTTTCTGTAGCCTTTCAGAAAGAAAGGCAGAGGAGGCAGAGAAGATGATACAGAGGAGGGGGAGGAAGGAGAGATAAACAACACTAAGGGTTTTTGATAAGCCATGGGGAAACATACTAGTTTATAAATTATATATATATATACATATATATATACATACATACTCATGCACACATACAACTCGTGTGTGTGTGTGTGTGTGTGTGTGTGTGTGTGTGTGTGTGTAATACTAACTATAAACAAAGGGGTCAGAAATTCCAGAGAATGAGAATTATATGAGAGGAGTTGAGGGAGGAGAAGGAGGAACAGCAACAGTGAAAATGTACTACTTATTTATAAATTAAGTACTGTCAAAAGTTAATTTTTAAAAAGAACATACTAATTTAAAACAGGAATTTTCAAATACAGGGAAAAATCTGTAGCTTCATCTTCTTTTCAGCAGCACGCAGGGAGATTGCTGAGAGATTAGAAAGGGCACAAGTGTCGTGGTCCAAAAGAAGTTAAGGTGTCTTTGAAATGGTGAGCACCAGACAGAAACTGGGGAAAGGGGGACATGATCGAGCAGGAGAAAGACAGCTAGGGACACAGCCATGCTGCAGTGGAAAGGGGTTTATGTGAAATTTTAGGACTTCTGCACAGCAAAGGAAACAAAGTGGAACTACTTCAGACACAGGGTTAATATACAGAATACCAAAGAAATGTAAAAAACAAAAAACCTGTAAAAAAAAAAACTGTCAATCAGTAAATGTGCTAATGAACTTAACAGAGTTCTCAAAGAAAATACAAATGACAAAAAATATTTTTAAGAGTTCAACACCTATAGCCATTACAAAAAGGCAAATTAAAATTACTTTGAGATTCTATCTCATCCCAGTTTGAATGGCCTTCATTAAGGATTAAAAAAATCACAACAAACGCTGGTGAAGATATGGGTATGATGATCTCTTATTCCCTGTTGGTGGGAGTGTAGAGTGATGCAGCCACTATGGAAAGCTATATGGAGGAGCCTGAAAAAACTAAACAGAACCATAACAACCCATCTACTCTTGAGAATCTAACCAAATAACACACATCAGAGATGCCTGCATATCTGTATCTATTGCTATATTAATCATAATAGCTGGGAAACAGAAACAGACTGGGTGTTCATCAACAGTTAAATGGATAAAGGAAATATAACACACAATGGAATTTTATTTAGTAATGAAAAATGTAATTATGCAATTTAAGGAAAATAGATGTACCCATAAATTATTTAACAAGGTCACTCAGACTCAGAAAGGCAAGTACCACTTTCTTTCTCATATTCATAGCCTATACTGAAATTTTTATATACACATATATGTATATGTACAGGGTAGTTATAGTTCATGAAGCTAACAAGGGGATCATATGGAAAAATGGAGGGCTTAAAGGATAACAGAAGAAAAAAAGGGCAATCAGAAACACATGACAGGAAGATGGGAGGTATAAAAAATGAATTGTGGAAGAGAATAGAAAAAATAAAGCGCAGCTATAAGTGACAAATGCAGCCCTCTCCTGTATATAATTCCAAAGAAAAAAGAAGTAAAATAAGTGCATACAATACTACTATGAGAATTTGGTGGTTTCAGTTGTTAGGCAATAGGAGAAATATAAGCTAAATAGTTAACAATTTTTTATTTAAAAACTATATGTAACACTGTAAAACAGGGTTGGACAGTGCCTAGGTGGGACCATTTCCAAGAGAAACAAGACATAAGCATTCCTCACTCTAATCCTAGTTGCCAGCTGTACTACACAAATATATGCTCCCTTGGTGTTTAAAAATTACACATAAACATTCCTGGTATATACTATGTATATGGTGAATTTTCCCTGTCATTATAATTTTTACAAACCACTTCTCAGGCATAAATATATTTGCTAGCTTATGCAAACATGCTCTTACAGGAAATGCTGAAGTGTATGTATGATAAGATACAGGAAATAACAATATGGAGATAAAATATGACCACTTAAAAATCTAAAATATGACTTGCCTAACCAAAATCATGTCATTTAGAATAACAATGTCTCCCTCTTAGAAATACAGAGGGGCATTTTTGAGTAAGCAAAATGTTGTCAGGAAACCATTAATAAATGGCATGTTGGCTATAAAAACAATAGCATGTATATTTCCTATTGCTACTATAACACACACATTAGTTTAGAGATGACATGTTTATTGTCTTTCAGTTCTGAAGAACACAAATATGAAAGGCTCGGTAAACTAAAATCATGATGTAAGGAGACCACTTATTGAGCACTACATGACTGGAAGATGCTTAAATTGGGCACATGGAACTCCTGTCTCCAATATAAAAGACAGGCACTTGGCCTCTTTGTTACCACATCTCTCTTTCCTGACTTTGTCCCTATACTTCTTTCTATATAACCTTATAGTCAGGCATGGTAGCACACATAGAATCCCAGCACTAAGGATAGAAAGTTGCTCTGAGTTCTGCCCTGCAAGGGCTGGAGTGAGTTGTGTCTCAAAACAACCCCTTACGATTACACTAGGCTCACTCAGTCAGTTCAGCATTGTGACCTGTAAACTCCATCATCAACTTGCCTAAATTTGGAATAACACAGGAGATACACCTCTGGGATGTCTGTAAGGATGTTTCCAGAAGACTTTCACTGAAAACTAAGATCCACCCCAAACGTGGGTGACATCATCTCATGCACTGGGATCCCAGACTAGAAAAGAAATGGGAACAAAGGATATAATATAAAAGAAAAGAATGAGCACAGTATTCATCTCTCTGCTCTGTAAGTCATATTTCCTGCACCATGTCTTCCTGCTGTGATGGTCTAAAGGCCTTTTAAACTAGTATTGAAAATATTCCCTCCTTCCTGAATGGTTCTTGTCAGGTGTTCCTCATAACAGCAAGAAAAATGACTAATATAAGATAGTCCCTCCATGGTAAGAGCCTTAATTTAATTACAGGGTCAAGTCCCTTTCATCATGTATGCTTATACTCACATGCTCTGAAGATAACATGAAGACCTCTTTCCCTGCCATTTTTCAGTCTACTATACAGGGTCCCAGCAGTTTGATTAAACTTGTAAGTAACTGTAGTTTATATTATTCTTTCTCTTATTTCACATCAAATCAGCCCTCTCAATTTTATTCCTCAGTAGAATATTCTAAGATGAGAGATTTATAGTGTGCTTCCTGCCCCTAATAAAGAGATGAGGTGAACCATCAACCATGACACACAGAATTGAAAAGCAATTCAAACTATGATCATTATTATCACTGTGATTTGAAAAAATGGTTCTGTACGGGGCTTTAACTGGCTGACTAAAAGGCTACTTTGGTGACCAGTCTGTCCCCTTGCTGTTAAGACAAACAAAATTTGGGTGAGTAGGAAGTTTTTTAATTAGACTACTAAAAACAGCAAAGTTCTTTTTTTTTTAATCTTGTTAAAAACATAAACTTTTTAAAAAGTCTTTTAAAAAATACCCCCTTAAATTCCTAATAGCAGAAATTAGAAACATCTAGATGTACCTCAACAGAAGAATAAAGAAAATGTGGCACAGTAACATAATGGAGTATTGGCCATTAAAAATGGCATCATGAAATTTGCAGGCTAATGGATTGAACTAGAAAGAAAACAAGCTAAGTGAGGTATCCCAAACCCAGAAAGACAAATATGGTGTGTATTCACTTATAAGTACATAGTAGCTGTTAAGGCAATGATACCCAAGCTACAATCCACAGAACCACAGCGGGTAGAATAAGGGACTAGCAGGAACAGGTTGGTCTTGTTAGGAAAGGGAAATGATATAGATATGGATGGAAGGGAGTGTTGGAATGAGATCAAGTGAGAAGGTGGAGAGGATGCGGGTTGCCAAAGGGACTATGGGGAGAGACAGCTAAAGTTAGGGGCTATTTGAGGGGTAGTATGGAAACCTAACACAGTATAAACTTCCTAAAATATACACATATATGAAAGTGATTTAAATGAAATCACCAAATAACGGAGAGACAGAGTCCCACTGGCTATCTCTTGTCATGAAATGAAGCTTCCAGTACCAGGACTGGATTACATCTGCTTGAGTTGTTCACTGAAGGGGCCCCCATAGGACTCCCAGTACAACCCAGGTTATTTCCAAGACTGTAAGTTGCTCTCCACAAACTGACAGCAAGGCCCCATTCTGAAGACAACACCTACACAACTCTTTGAACATGGTGATGTCAAACCAGTGACTATACATAGCCTTCACCCCTACATTACAGCATCTCTGGTACAGGAAAGTACTCTGCATGCCCTCAAAAGAGAAAATTAAACACCAACCAAGCCACAAACACCATATCTACAATGGTGAACTACCTGCAAAATATGCTGGGGCGATGGTGGCACAAAGCTTGTGGATGTAACCAACCAATAACTGATTTGACGTAAGGACCATAATAGATGATGGAAACCGCATCCACCCAACATTGTTTGTGTGACCAAGAACCTGAGACTAGACAGGACTGAAGGACCTAGGGTAAAACCAAATAATACTAGAGAGAGAGAGAGAGAGAGAAAGAGAGAGAGAGAGAGAGAGAGAACAAAATGACTCCTAATGATATTCTGCTACACTCACTGTTCAGCCATCATTAGAGACACTTTCTCCTGCAGCAGTGCAGCAGTTGGGAACAAATATAGAGAGCCACAGACAAACAATACACAGAGTTGAGAGACCTTGGAACACTCGGCCTGAAATGGGATGTGTCCATCAAATCCCTCCCCTCGGGGCTTAGGGAACCCTGAGGAAGAAGAGTCAGAAGGATTCTAAGAATCAGAGGTTATGGAAGACACCAAGAAAACAAAGCCCTCTAAACCAATGTGAGCAAAGCCCCTAGGGACTCACATCGAAGCAGCATGCACAAGGCCTGCACAGATCTGCACCAGGTCCTTGGTGCTTATATTATGGCTTCCAGTTTAGTATTTTCATGGGACTCCTGGGTGTGTGAACGACTGGGTCTCTGATTCTTGTGCCTTCTCTTGGGCTCTTTTCCTTCTGTTGGTTTGTCTTGTCCAACTTTGATGTGATAGCTTTTGTTTTATTATATATTTTGTTATATTTTTAAATTAATTAATAAAAAAAGAAAGAAGGGAGGGAAGAAAGGAGGGAAGGAATGGAGGAAACCTAGCCACTAGGGTAAAGGATAATGAACTATCATTTATACCTGCTGGGAGAAGGAAAATGAGTCATCTCCAATGGAGTGACACGGGGTATATCAACCACTCCAGGACAATAATTAATGGACTCCATAAGTTCATGTGCTTTTATTTGGTTACAGTTTTGAGGGCTTTGTTTTCATTTTTTGTTTGTTTGTTTGGGGGTAGCGCTTTATTTTGTTTTCTTCATGTGAGGGGTTCTGTTGTACTGGTTATTTTGTTTTTTGAGAAAGAACTTAAGGTAGGATGGGTAGAGGGGGAGAGGGGATCTGGAAGAACTTGGGGGATGAGAAGAATATGATCAAAATATATTTAAATTTAAAAATTGTTTTAAATAATAAAAATATATAAAATAACAAGCCTGTTAAAATGTTTAAGCATTTTAAAACATTAAGATATGTTAAAACATATTAAATTTGCTTCTTACCATAAATAACATACTTCAGTTGAAGATTTTTAACAACTTCTTCCACAGTTGGTTTGTACTCCAGGAAACATGTATAAACCCCACTCATGGTCTCCTCAAAGTTCTGAAATATGAGGCTTCCTGTGGATGTCACTTGTGCAGTGCTGTTTTCTAATAAAGGTATAATATACAGCAACTTAAATAACAACATGGAGACAAAATACCAAACACTTAAAGCAACCTAAAAACCCTCAAAATTTATGTCCACAAAAAGGAGTTACACAAAACTAGTCAATATAATTGATGTTTATTATCAGCGGATGCTAGGATGACGTAAAATCAAATTTCCACCAACCAGAGTTCACCAATTGTGGGACTGAGTCAGTGGTTCTCAACCTGTCAGCTGCAACCCCTTTAAGGATCAAATGACCCTTTCACGGAGTCACATATCAGATATACTGTATATCAGATATTTACATTATGATTCATAACAGTAGCAAAATTACACTTATGAAGTAGCAATGAAAATAAATTTATGGTGGAGAGGGTCACCAAAGTATGAGGAACTATATTAAAGAGTCACAGCATTAAGAAGGTTGAGGACCACTGGTCTAAGTGGTAAGAGACTAAAAATGACATATGGACATAAAGCACTCCTAATATTCTCCTTGCATTGAAAGTAATGCTATCATGTTGTGGAATATTATTTTCACAAGGCAAAAATATGTTACATTTGTTTTATGCTGCAGAATATTACTTTAACTGTGTAAAGATGTATTACTTTTGTTATGCTGCATCTATTTAATTATTTAAAGATGTGTTGCACTGATTTCACCTTGCCTGCCTAAGGCACCTGATTGGTCTAAGAAAAAGCTAAACAGCCAATAGCTACGTAGGAGAGGGATAGGTGGAGCTATAACAGGCAGAAAGAATTAGTAGGAGAAGAAATCTAGGCTCAAAAAGAAAGCAAGAAGAGAAGGAGGAGAGGATGAGGAGAAAGGGAAGGACAGGACCAGGGCAAGAAGCCAGGCTGCTGTCTGTCAGCCAGACAAGAGAAGCAGAGAAATTAAGACATACAGAAATAAAAGTAAAAAGCCCTGAGGCAAAAGGTAGATAAAGAGAAACAGGTTAATTTAAGTTAAAAGAGCTAGCCAGAAATGAGCCTAAGCTAGGCCAAGCATTCCTAACTAATAAGAAGTCTCTGTGTCATGATTTGGGAGCTGGTTGGTACTCCCGAAGAAAAAGCCTGGCACTATCAGAAATATAGTACTATTTATGAAAGTTTATACACAGATATATGCAGTGCATTTATGCATATATAGTACAAACAACATGTATAAACAAAGTACATATTTTATATATTTATTTAACTATACCATAAATAATATTTAGATATTTTAAGGATGAGTTATAGAGTCTTCCAATCTGCACATGAAATTATGTACCAAAAACAAAGTATATTACAGTATAACCATTAACAGCTAAGATTTCTTTTTTTAATAAATATTTTTATATTATAATTATTTTAATTTTACATATCAGCCATGGATTCCCCTGTCCTCCCTCCTCCCACCCCCTAGCCTTCCCCGCCCCCATCCACCCTCCATTCCCACCTCCTCCAAGGCAAGGTCTCCCCTGGGGAGGCAGCCCAGCCTGGTAGATTCAGTTGAGACAGGTCCTGTCCCCTCCTCCCTGCACCAAGGCTGAGCAAAGTGTCTCAGCATAGGCCCTAGGTTCCAAAAAGCCAGCTAATGCACCAAGGACAGGTCCCAGTCCCACTGCCTGGGAGCCTCCTAAACAGTTTAGGCTCATCAACTGTCTCGCTTATCCAGAGGGCCTGGTCCAGTTCCATGGGGGCTCCTTAGCTATTGGTTCACACAGTTCATGTGTTTCCGCTAGTTTGGCTATTTGTCCCTGTGCTTTTTCCAATCATGGTCTCAATATCTCTTGCTTATATAATCCCTCCTCTCTCTTGCTGGTTGGACTCCTGGAGTTCCACCTGGGGTTTGGCCATGGATCTCTGCATCTGCTTCCACCAGTCATTGGATAAGAATTCTACCATGACAGTTAGGGTGTTTGGCCATCCAATCACCAGAGTAGGTCCTCTCCGGCACTCTCTTGACCATTGTCAGTAGTCTATTGTGGAGGTATCTTTGTGGATTTCTGGGGACCTCACTAGCACTTTGTTTCTTCCTATTCCCATGGGGTCTTCACTTATCATGATCTCTCTTTCCTTGTTCTCCCACTCTGTTCCTGATCCAGCTGGGACTTCCCGCTCCCCTAAGCTCGCTTTCCCCTGACCCTTGCTCTTCATTACACCCCCTTACCCCCAGTTTGCTCATGTAGATCTCATCCATTTCTCTGTCATTGGGTGATCCCTGTGTCTTTCTTAGTGTCCTCTTTACTAGGTAGCCTCCCTGGAGTTGTGAGTTGCAGTCTGGTTATCCTTTGCTTTACATCTAGTATCCACTTATGAGTGAGTACATATCATGTTTGTCTTTCTGAGTCTGGGTTACCTCACTCAGGATGACTTTCTCTAGTTCCATCCATTTGCCTGCAAATCTCATGATGTCATTGTTTTTCTCTGCTGAGTAGTACACCACTGTGTATATGTACCATATTTTCTTTATCCATTCTTCAGTTGAAGGGCATCTAGGTTGTTTCCAGGTTCTGGCTATTACAAACAATGCTGATATGAACATAGTTGAGCATGTGCCCCTGTGGTATGATTGAGCACTCCTTGGGTATATGCCCAAGAGTGGTAGAGCTGGGTCTTGGACGAGATTGATTCCCAATTTTCTAAGAAAGCACCATATTGATTTCCACAGTGACTGTACAAGCTTGCATTCCCACCAACAGTGGAGGAGTGTTCCCCTTGCTCCACATCCTCTCCAACATAAGCTGTTCTCAATGTTTTTTATCTTAGCCATTCTGACAGGTGTAAGGTGGTATCTCAGAGTCATTTTGATTTGCATTTCCCTGATGCTTAAGGATATTGAGCAATGTCTTTCAGCCATTTAAGCTTCCTCTGTTGAGAATTCTCTGTTTAGCTCTATAGCCCATTTCTTAATTGGACTGTTGGACATTTTGATGTCTAATTTCTTGAGTTCTTTATCTATTCTGGATATCAGCCCTCTGTCAGATATGGGGTTGGTGAAGATCTTTTCTGAATCTGGAGGCTGTCGTTTTCTCTTATTGACTGTGTCCTTTGCCCTACATAAGTTTCTCAGTTTCAAGAGGTCCCATTTATTAATTGTTTCTCTCAGTGTCTGTGCTACTGGTGTTATATTTAGGAAGTGATCTCCAGTGCCATTGCATTCAAGGCTACTTCCTACTTTCTCTTCAATCAGGTTTAGAGTAACTGGAATTATGTTGGATTTCTTATCACTACACAGAATGGTACACAAAACAATGAGTTGTTTCAAACACTGAGGGTTACAGAAGTAGGTAAATAGAAAATTAGATTATTGGACTTGTCAATCAATCATAGTTCTGCTGTGTTAGGAAAAAGAATGGAATGTAAGCTCCCTCTTTGCTTCAGTATAAGTATTATATTGGAAGAAAACTATGTTGTCAAATGGAGAGTAAACCAATTCTTGAGATATTAAGATACAGATGTGAAGGCTCTATTCTCTCTCATAAATTGTACAACCATGGGTAACCACTTCATCTTCTGAAGTCCAGTTCATTTGTGAAGAATGACAAGATATAGCTGCCTAACTCACAGGGTTGTTAAATTCAGCAAATATAATAAATCATTAAACAGACAGGTTGTTATTCTGAAAGTTCATAATTACAGTTTTGTGTCATAAAGCTTTCAGATACTAACATTTTCTTAATTAATAACTGAATACCCCATTCATTAGAATTGAAAGTATTATCTCAGGAAATGACTGCATATCTTTTTTTCCATTTTAAGTAAATGATTTAATACTTATATATTTTTAAAAATAGTTCTTCAAACTAAAGGAAAATGCCAGAATGCTCTTAGTGCTGACATTTTTATTATATGAAAAGCCCTGCTGCATATTTTGAAGGAGAAATGAATAGACAGATATACCCACCCTCAAGGACTTTACATAGAGAATTATGCCTTGAGATCTCCATTTATATATCCTGGATGAAGCTGAAAAATGTAATATAAAAGAATATATTTGTTTTAATGCCTAATTGTTCATGAATATCTTCTGATGAAAGATTACATATTTATCTTAACATGCTATTCTTAAAGATATCAATAATTTAAGTGGTTACTATATATTTCAGAAAGCATAGTATTATAATATTTTTTAATTTAATATCATATCATCAATGAAGTTATGTATTCCTTAGTAATAATCCAAAATGAAATTTTCCTACACCAGAAGTGTCAATAAATATATGAACATACATATGTATATATGCACTGTATTTGGTACAGATGATATAAGAAAGTATAAGAACTCACATTACAACAGCTATTTAGTAAACAACCCTTGTTTTACATCCTATTCTATAAAGAAAATCTGTCTGTTAATGAGTAAATTCTAATAGCCCTCCTTCTAGGCACATTTCATATGCAGAATGTAAGCTTACTGAAATATATAGCTATTTTATATAACATAAATATTATTTTATGGTAAATAAATATATAACAAAATTATACATTTTGTATATACATATATATGTTATATATAATATGTGTATGCAAATTGTATGTATGTGTGCATATTCACATATATATGTGTGCTATATTTTCATAGCATCTCTTTCAATGTCAGAAGCATAACACAGCAATGCTAAACTAGAAAGCCAGAAAACAGAACAGCATACAATCTATAACAGATTGCACTCGGGCTACTTTTAAGTTTTGAAGAAATATTTTGAAAACACAGGCAGAGAATTTCATACTCAATATATATATCATCCCTATAATATCAGTGATCATTCACAGATCCTTAAGTGATTAAGTTTAAGTGGAAATTCACAAAGTCAATAGCTATGTATTTCACACAGAAAATATAGGTTTAAATATAAGAAATAACACAACACAGATATTTATTAATCATTTCATTTAAATTGGTCCTTATTCCTTCCTAGATTTGTTATCCAAACACCCAGAGTTTGACTACATCTTTAAAAGGCCATGCATTAGAGCTGCTAAAATTGTAAAATAAAATTTCACTGCAACTTAGTTTATTATTTTAAATATGTTTATACTTATGAGTTGGCTTAAATATGGACAAAAAATATAAGGGGGAAATTTAGTACTATTATTCTGCTAAACGAACATAGCAATAAAATTGCTCCTAAGGACATATTGCTATACCCATAGATCAGTGCATACATCAACCCTCATTAAAAAAAAAAAACCTTCTTACAGTAGATGGTAATTAACACGGTGACCTTCAATTGGACAATATGCAGAGAGTCAAGAGAGTTTGGAGCACTCAGACCTAAATGGGTCGTCTCTATCAAACCCCCACCTTAAGGCTCAGGTTCGCACGTGAAAGATAATGGGAAAATACTGTAAGAGCCAGAGGTGGTGGATGGCTCTAAGTAAACAGTGTCTTCCAGATACAACAAGGTAGAAACACATATGAATTCAGAGACTATGATAGCATGCATAAGACCTGAACAAGTTCAAGCCAGACAAACTCGCAGTGCAGAGAAGGAAAAGAGGGCACAAAGTTCCACCCCTAACCAAGAAACTACTTGCAATTGATACCTGCTATGAGATGCAAAATCAGTTTTCTCCAAAGGAGTGACACTGAACATATCAATCACACTCCAGGGTAGACCCCATGCTCACGAGTAGCTGGCCAACACAAAACAGAATCCATGTTTTTGTGTACCTTTTTTGTTTTGTATTGCGCTTTTTGTTTGTTTGTTTGTTTGTTTGTCTTTTCACTTTTTTCTAAAAATTGGTAAAAGAAGATCTTAAGTGTTCTCACTAGGGAAAAACAGTAATCATATGAAATGTCTAAGTAATAGTTAGATTGTGGTCATTATATACCTGTATAAATGCCAAGCTTTACTCCTTAAATACATACAACTTCTATTTACAATATATGTCTGCAGAAAGCTGGAAGGGGAAGGAAAATGTGAAAACATTCACAACAGTAAAGCTAAAATGTAAACTTTCAGAATGTATATATATATATATATATATATGTGTGTGTGTGTGTGTGTGTGTGTGTGTGTGTGTGTGTAGGTATATGGCAAAATCATAAAGAAACACAAGAGAACAGAACTAAATATTCAGGATGGTATTTACTGGAGGGGCTTGAGGACAAGTTGCTAAGAAGTTTTAAAATAGCTTACTTAAAGGTGTCTTGGTAATAGTGTATCTTAGCTGTACAGACAGCTTAAGAATGTTAGTCTTATCATGCTTCAAAATGAGCATATATCTCTTCAGGAGACATTCCATCATAAAAAACATTATGATGCAGTAAAATATATGATTTCCTTGCATATGTGCATGTGTAAATGCATGAGCTTGTGAAAGCCACAGTTCAATACCGGCATCCTCCTCTGTTGCTCTGTACCTTATTTTTCTTTATTAAATTTATACTTTGATAGTTTCATACATGTATATGGTGTTTTCTGATTGTTTTCACCCTCTGCCATTTCTTTTTTTTTATTTTATAATTTAATTTAATTTCACATATCAGCCAGAGTCCTCTGTCCTCCCCCTCCCGCAACCCCCCACCTTCCCCCCAGCCCAACCCCCATCCCCATCTCCTCTTCTTAAATTTCTCCTACCTCGTCCTAAGTCTCCTCTCTAAAAGACCTTTTCTCACATTTAAGTCTTTTGTTTTGTGACTTACTGAATTTAACCTGTTTGGTGAGTATGTATGGCTGCAGAACTAACCAATAGATCAGTGCTTTCACAACTGAAGACAGTGACTTCCTGACCAGAGGACCTATCCACCCTACTTTTATTTGTTTGCATTTATTATTATTTGTATGAATGTTTCCACCCATGTGCAAGCACAGACCATGACACAAATGTGGAGGTCACAGGACAACCTGCAGGAGGTGACTCTCTCTTGCCACTATATGGAACCTGAGAAATAAACACAGTCCACTGAACTTGGCAAGTGCCTTAACCTAGTAATACAGCAGACAGCTTGCTAGCCCTTACCTTACTTTTTGAGACAAAGTCCTTTACTGGATGTGGAGCTCATCATTTTGGCTAGGCTGGCTAGACAGTGAACCCTGGATCAACCTGACCCTGCATCTCTGCAGTGCTGAAGTTATAGGTAAATGCCACCTTTCCTTGTTTTTAATTGGGTGCTGGAGATAGGGACTCAGATCCTCATGCTTAGTCCACAAGTGATTCAATCAAACTCTGAGAAAATCATACCTTATCAATAAGCTTTAAAACTAACAGATGATATATTGTCAAAAATTTAAATAAATCAAGTATGAATTCAGAATATCAGAATATCCTAGAAAGTGTGTGTGTGTGTGTGTGTGTGTGTGTGTGTGTGTGTGTGTGTGTGTGTGTGTGTGTGTGTAAAAATGCAGTACTGATTTGATTTTATTTTTCCCTGGAAAATTATATTTCTGAATACTTATTTTTTATTATGAAAAGAAAAAAAGGAGTCTTCCCAACTTAAAGGAGTAACTGAACTACATACTACAGTGCAATATAAACTACAAAACCTTGTAAGCCCATCTTAAAGAAGAAATGCTCCAGATTTCCACCTCCAAATCAAAAATACAAAACCTACAACAGGAAAACTCAATGTTTGGGTGTTTATTTTTCAAATGACAAAGCTTCAGAATCAATGCAGAACATAAAGTATTTGTATTATAGCATATGCTGCTGCTACTAGAGAACAATAAAAACAGATTTGATTATAATTCCAATATGAAGCTGGGTGGTGGTGGCACATGCCTTTAATCCCAACACTCAGGAGGCAGAGGCAGGCAGACCTCTGTGAGTTCAAGGCCAGCCTGGTCTACATAGTGAGTTCCAGAAAAGGCTCAAAGCTACACAGAGAAACCCTGTCTTGAAAAACCAAATAATAATAATAATAATAATAATTCCAATATGAGATGTCTTTACATGAGAATTATCATGTAAGCTACCCAGCCCCTTGAGATTTCTTTATGAGCCCTCTGTAGACATGAACATGCAGCACAGCTGTCCCTATGTCACTAAAGTGAGGTATAGATTACATGAGATCTTTGGCAAGTCTTTGTGTAAACACACTTCCCTCAGTTCAAATAAAACATCAAGCCTGTACCCTTTAATCCTCGGTACTGTCTCAAAATACCAGTGAGATCTTATAAAAGAAACAAAAGGAAAGGTGATAAAGTTCCTTTGAGGATATGCAAAAATGACTGGGTCCTCCATCAAATAGACCTTTAGTATGAACATTCACTAGTTTTCACTAGATGCAAAAAAAAAAAAAAATTCAAACCAGCTAAACTTTACAAGTTTGAAAGCAAACCATAAATTAAGTCAGTTATCAAATGCAAGATTTAGAGCAAAGATAAAATACAGTCTACAATAAAATAGGTGCATAAGCAAAGGAATAGTAATGAAATCAGAAACAAACTGATTTCCATATAAAATGATAACTTTTGGAATAGAGATGCTTCTAGAACTCTTGAAACAGTTGAATTTTTTACTGCCTTTATCCTTAATAAAGACAATAGGAAATGTTCATGCTATCAACATTGCTATATCAACTCCACAAGACTACAAAGAAAATATTTGAATAAGTGATAAATGCATTAGATACAATTATTCTTTTAAGTATAAGTAAATCTGAGATATGTCTATTTAATTATGATAACTAAAATAAAATCCTACCTGAAACAATTTTTCCTTTTGGCCCATGCCATTGGAATGATGGGTCTACCAGTTCAGTGTTTCTCAGCTGTTGGGTTACACATAGCACATGCGGACTCTTTTGATGGAGCATGACATATACACTCACTGAAAATACAATATTAAAATGTTCCAATAATATTTTATGCTCTTTATTTATCTAATAATACCTATTGCTATTACTTGATGATAATTTAATATCACTATCTCCATGTAATTACATTAAGAAGTATACAGTTTATTTGACTCTGTGTGTACATTTAGTTACACATGTGTGAGGGTATGTCCTAAACATGAATGTAATGCATTGGTCCTTTGTTTCAGAGCTCACATACATTGACCCAGTTTGCCCTCAGAGTATATAACTATAGCGACAGTATTAAGAAAATTCTCTAGCTGGACTTCATATGTTTTGCAAAGACATCAAACATGAACATGGTGCATATATACATTTAGATGAGAAAACCAATATATTACTTACAATAATATAGCACAGTATATTGGATACAAATAATAATGTGATTAAAAAGTTGGTAAGTATATACAATGGTTGATTTTTAAACATGTATTTGTCAGACTCTGCTTAAAATAACCATGCTAAACAAAACAAAGATGGTTTAGGAGATTCAGAAGGAGCACAGTCAAAGATTCAGTTGTTCTGAATGTTCTCAGAACAAAGCTTTCAAGAACTAAGCTTTACCAATAACGCATCAGCAACTACTTGCCAACGCTTCTCTGATTCACCATAGACAAGATTTGTTGTGAATGAGTAAAATAAAAATTATTTTTGGTAAACAAAATTCTTAACATTAAAAAGCCTTTATATTTTACAAAAAAAACATGTTTGAGATATTCATAGCCTTACATTGGTTATGAAAGCTTGTCTCTACATTTGGTTGTTTTTATCATGAGTTTTCTATCGTGAGATAGAAAAATAACAATTTTTTTCTACCCCATGATAATGTTTTTCTTCTTCTTCAATATTTTGTTTAAATGGTTGATGTTCATCTATCAATATGCTGTCTTCCTATTATAAGTCTGATTGATTGTGTATTTACTTAATAATTATTGGATCCAATTTGTAAACATTTTCTTAGAATCCAAACCACTATGTTTAGAAATATAACCATGTATAATTTTCTTAATTACCCTTTTTTCTTTTTTCCAATTTAAAGCATTTACTATCACTAAATATTTAACATTCAACATTGTAGTATTATAAATAAGCTAATCATTTAAGATCATAATGCCATATGAAAAGAACTTGGTACGTTTCCTCCTATAACCTGTCTCTGTAAGAATGTTTTCCCAGGTCTTTTCTTTTGCATTTGGCAAGGGAGAGAGCAGGAAAATGCATTATGAACTATACTAAGGCTAACTTTAATAGCTACAAGTCTAATAAATAATTTAATAAAATCTAGTTTAGAAATTTTCCAGCTAATTTTATATAACATATAAAATTACTCAGTGTAAGTTAAGTTTTGACTCTATTCATAACCCCTTTCTTTACTTTCATGATTTTCTTAAGAAATTTGCCAAAAACTATCCATTATATGTTCCAAAGGCAGCTTCTAACTCCATTCAATGTTCTATTGCTCTTGCATGGTCTCATTCAACAACCCCTGCTCTTCTCTTATTTCTATTCTACTGTTCTTAGTTTAAGGCTCTTTCCATCCTCTCTAATAAATATTCACACATCTTCATGCCTTGGCATGACTCACACCTCACAGCTCCCACCTTCTTTGAGCTAGTTCTTGCCTGTATCTCCCTACCCCTTTCCATATCATGTATCCTTTCCTTACCACAGAAGTCCTCAGGGTCACCCCTTTCCGATCTTAGTCTAGCAACTACCTAGTTTCTCTTAACTTTGGAAGGTGAGTGCAAGTCTATTCTTCTGCTCTGCCTTCTTTGACAGGACCTGATGCCAACACTCTGATTTTCCTGTAAGCCTCCTACTAATTCTTGTGATTTCCATCCCAGTAACTTCAACTGAGTTCAGGAGTTTCTCAGCACTATCAACCAACCAAAATAAATATTCCAGGACATCAACAATCAAAATTAACATAACATTTTCAAAGTAAACAGATGTTAGCTACTAAAAAAACAGGAACTCTGTGAAGAACATATTCAGACTCCAGGAAAAAAGTATAGTCAGAAGATACTGTTACAATCATGGGAATATACAGGCTCATTTTTTTCTGGAACACTTTAGTAATAATTTAGAAAAACACTCCCAACAAGCTGGTCATTCATGGTTGTGTTTTATTTCATAAAAATTTATTCAACATTTATTTCATGGAGATACACAGAAAATAATGTAGGAGTGAAGATACCCACATTTCTTATTTTTTCATCAGTTCACGTTGTTATACACACACCTCTCCAAAGTTATTAATAATAACTGATCAACACTTGCCAATTTAATCCTATGTGACATTTGAAGTAAAGGCTCCAAAGATTTCCTTTTTCTTTGTAACTATACTCAAATGCAAACTTTATTTTTGTATCAGAGCCTATTGACAATAAGACATGATACCTTGTGGAACAGTTAGTTCTCTGTCATGTGAAGACAGACAATATGGTCTCTGGTCTTTCAAATACAGAAGTGTGTTGAATAGTAAAGAATGTTACTTGTACAAGTCCAAACCTAATATCATGTAAAGGCTAACAGCTTTTCCAATAGTAAAAAGCTCTTCCATAGCTAGAAAGAGAACATGTCACACCTGATGGGTCCCAAAAGTGAATGGAGTACAGTTATAATGTTTAAATACAATTCATTACCATACTTGGAATATAACCAACACAGTTGCAAGCAACATAGCAGAAGTGTTTGTTTTAAGAATCTTTTAAATACTGACTTTTTTTTTGTGTGTGTGTGTGTGTAAAATAAGTCTAATTAAGGAAAACTTAAGAAAGAAATGTGGTGATATTTTATTTGTATTCTATTTGTATGTTGATAAATAAAGTTTGCCTGGAGATCAGAGGACATAGCCAGCCATAAACAAAAGTCAGACAGTGGTAGAACACACCCTTAATCCAATAACATGGCAAGCAGAGTCTCGGTGTGCTCAAGGACACACTAGAGAACAACCAAGCATGGTGACACACGCCTTTCATCCTAGTACCATCCATAGAGACCCGGAGATCTGTACAGACAGGCAGTGACAAGGAAGTGAGGTAGCTGGGCTAAGAGCCAATGAGAAGACAGAACAACAAGCCAATAAAGGCACAGGTTAGACAGGAAGAAGCTCTCTCTCTAGGGAAGCTACAGCAGCATGTTGAGCTAAGGTTAGCTGGTAGCTCTCACTATTTCTCTGATCTCTACGGCTTTCACACCTGTATTTTGGGCTCTGTGTTTCTTATTTAATAAGACTTTAGAAATTTGTCTACAAAGAACAATGAAAATTATTGAAATAAAGAAGCTGGGAGTAGATATACCTCAATATCCAGTTATACCACTCTTGGACACATATCCAAAGGACCCTTTATCCTACCATGGAGACACTTGCTCAACCATGTTCATTACTGCTCTATTCATAATAGCCAGAAATGGTAAACAGTCTAGATATCCATCAATGAATGAACAGATCAAGAAAATATGGTACATTTTACACAATGGAATATTACTCAGCTGTTAAAAGAAACAAAAACATGAAATTTGCAGGTAAATGGATGAGGCTAGGGGAAAAATATCACCCTGAGTAAAAGTACCCTAGACCTAAAAAAACAAATATTGTACGTATTCTCTTATATGTAGATGCCGTCTGTTAAGTCTTTGAAAAACAAGCTACAATATGTATTACCACAGAGGTTAGTATCAAGTAAGGAACTGGAGGGGGTGGGAAAAAAGAAAGGAAATAGTAAGGGGGAATAGAATATATAATTAATATATAATTATAGATGGATATATGGGAGGCATAAACAGAGAGGGGAGGGAATAAGGGATAATAGAGGAAATATGAGGAGGGACAGCTAAAATTAAAGGCCATTTGAAAGTTCATATAGAAATCTACTACAGTAGAAGCTTCTTAAAATATATACATATATGAAAAAAAACTAAATGGAATCACCAAATAACAGGAGAGAAAAAGCCTGAACTAGACATCTCTCACCACCAAATAAGACATCCAGGGCCAGGAATGGATTACATCTAGTTGAGTTGTTGGTCAAAAGGGCCCCATGGAAACCTCCAAACAGCCCAGACTGTCTTCCCAAGTCTTTAGTTGCTCTCTACAACTACTAATGGCAAAGCACTACTGATGAAGATAACACCTAAGTAATTCATTAAACATGGAGAAGTCGGCCTGCTGCCTACCTGGAACCTTCACTCTTACTAACTAGTGAAAGGTACTCTGCATGCTACCAGAGGAGAAAGCTAACTACCAACCCATCCGGGACCCCTGCAATCTACAATGGTAAGCTGCCTGCATGATACACTGGTGCAATAGCACCACAAACGCCAAGAGTAACCAACCACTATCTGATTAGATTTAAGAACCAATCCATGTGATGGAACCCATGCCCAACACTATTCAAGAACTTGAGACTGAACAAGCAATGCATCTAGGAGAAGACCAGATACTATTGTTCTGCTAAAGGAATATAGCAATGAAATGACTCCTAATAACATTCCACTATACTTAAAGATCAGTTCCTTACTCAGCCATCATCAGAGAAGCTTCCTTCTGCAACAGATGGGAACAAATATAAAGACCCACAACTAGACAATGTACAAATAGGGAGAGACCTTGAAACACTTAGTCCTAAATGGAATGTCTCCATCAAGTTCCTCTTCTCAGGGCTCAGTGAACCCTGCAGAAGAGGACTGACAAAGATTACAAGAGCTAGTAAAGATGGAAGACACCATCAAAACAAGGCATTCTAAACACAACAGGACTGACACACGTATGAACTCAGTGAGAGTGTGTCAGCATGCACAGGGCCTGCATCTAAGCCAGATGAGGTTCCAGCACTGAGCAGACACAAGCCCATATCCCTAACCTAGACGCTATCTCCAATTAACAACTGCTCACAAAGGAAAATTCTTTTTCTCCAATCGAGTCTCACTGGATTTACAAACCACACTTAAGGTCAAGCCCTATATCCAGCAGTAGATGTCAACACAAAAAGTTCTCAGTGGTATCTCTGGAGGTTTTTTGTCTCATAATTCTTTGTCTGGGCATTGTTTTGTTTTATCTTGCTTTTTAGTGTTTGTTTTTGTTTTACCTTACAAATCTTATATTTTGTATTTTTGTGGGATTTTTCTATGTGCAAGTGTGTGTGTCTCTGTATTTGTATATATTTCTTGTGTTTTTTTCCTTGGGTCCATTTTTTTGGTCTGTTCTATTCTGGTTTCTTTGCTGTTTGTCTTTTAGTTACCTGTTTTCTTTGCGCCACCACCACCTGGCTAGTTGTCTGTTTTCTAATGAGAGAGTGGGAAGAGTGGATTTGGGTGAGTGCAGAGTTGGGGGGGGGGATCTGAGAGTACTTGGGGAGAGAAAACTGAATCATAAAAATATATTTTTTTCAACAGAAATTAAAATTATAAAAAAGTTATACCAAATTGGGTAGCAGTGGCACACACCTTTAATCCCAGCACTCGGGAGGCAGAGCCAGGTGGATTTCTGTGAGTTCGAGGCCAGCCTGGTCTACAGAGCAAGATCCAGGACAGGCACCAAAAGTACACAGAGAAACCCTGTCTCAAATAACAAGGAAAAAAAGTTATAACAAATAAAGCACAGTATGTAAGAACAGATGTATGAACAAATCAGTGAGTCTAGAGAAAAATGGATATATGATGAAAACAGTATCTTTAGTTGCTAGGGGAAAAGAAGAGACATCACTATTAATTATGATCAAAAATTTAACTCAATATATAGGCAAAGCTGAAATTACATTTATACTTTATATACAAAAGTAAATTTCAGGTATACTATTGTCTAAAAGTCAAATCATTATTTAATTAAAATCTGAAACAATATTTTTGTCTCTGAGCTATCAAAAAACCTTTAATGTCAAAAGTACACATGAAATATTGATTCTTTAAATACTAATAATTTCTGTTAATCCTATATGCCTGAAACAATTAACAGATTTAACTTTAAGAAGTCACTTGTAAAACCAAAGATAATCAACTGGTATAAATATTATAAATAAATACAAATACAAAAGTAACACCTATAAAAATACAATTGAGCAAAATCATGGACAAAGGCAACTTAACTTTTAACTTAGAAGTGGAAGTGTTGAGTAATGCTTTGTACTGTAAGGACACGGGAAGATGGGCTGCACTAGGCTCAGCTACTAGAGTTGTGAGTGGTGTGTGAGTGACAGAAATAATCATGTCTTCTAATACTGAACCTCTACTACTAGATGAAAAAGACCAAATAACTCTCTGAGTAAGTGTGAAGATAGACATATAAAATGGCACTAATCACACACACATTAAATGAAATGAACTAAGGTACAATAAAAAATATAAATAAATTCTCAGTGAAGAAAATTAATGTCCAAGTGAATAAAAACCAAAACAACTTGAACTGAAAATAAAAAGCGAACACATTAAGGAGGATCACAGACTAGGCCAAAAATATGGCCAAAAATAGATACCAAAAGACTGAGCAACATATAAAACTCAAGGCATTACCAGGAAACACAGAAAGCCAGAAAATATGAAGCTACAGTACTTAAACTTCTAATACCAACCTAAAGTTTGGTAATTAAAAATAAATAATCTTTTATACAGACATTACCTGCAGAATTAAAATGATAACTTTAAGAATGACTTTAATATTTTCCAATAAAATGAGGCAATAAACAGGAGATCAGTTACTATCAAGTTTAAAAGTTGCAGCCGATGAAAGTAGCAGAGCAGTGAAAACTAAAAATCATCCCATTTATGAAACAGATGAAAACAAGAATTTTTAGAACTCAAGAAACTAAAGACTTTAACAACCTAGAAAATATTAATACAAGAAAAGCAACAGTGAGAATCCAAAAGCTCAGACCTTCAGAAGAGTGCTGTTTCCTACAGGTTTCCCCTCCAGTACAGATGTCAGCACTCTTTCCAATGTGCCCAGGGGATGGTCGTAAGCTTGGGACATGGACTGTCTACAGGGACACAAACCAGTGGCCTTCTGGAGAAAGTATAAACTTTCCCAACCACTGATCATCAAACACATGGGGCCAGAAGAGCGTCTGGGTACACAAAGACAGAAAGATTCTACAATGTACAGTTTATCAGACCCAATTGCCTTTTTTTTTCTCTTTTCTGTGGTTGTTAGGATACTATTTGGCTTTGGCTTTAACTATATTTCTGCATTTTTTTCTTTTGACATTCTTGCTATTATAAAACTTCATTTTCTCCTACCTGAGTGGTACTGGAAAGTAAGCCCTCAATTTCCTTCATAAAGTAGGTAGTCACAATAAAGACCCCATGAAATAAATATCCATTCCTAAGCATACACAAAGTGCAACTCAGAAACAGACATACACACAAATGTAAGAAGAATCAGTAAGAAAAACAACTTCTCTGAAAGTTCCAAAGCCCTCAATAACTACATCTGAGGATGCTGACATGGCTAAAATGACAAAGAATTCAAAAGTCTTGCTTTATAAATGATGGTTGACATTAAATAAGATTCAAGCAGATTAAAGAAGTCAATTCAAGTCCTGGATGAGAAAGGCAACAATCTAGACAGAAAATCAGCAAATAGGCAGATTCTTAAACAAAATATATAAACAGAAATTATGACATGAAAAACTCATTATAAAGCATCCTCACAAACTAGAATAGGCAAAAGAAGGAACACAAGAAACTGAAGACTGAGTTCAGAATTAGTGTGTTCATATAGCAACAAAGAAAAAAAGCAACCATAACCAAACCAAAGACCTCTGGAACATGAGTTATATGAGGAATTTAGAAACCCTAAAAGAGCTATGACACCAACAACAATGCCAAAAACAGAAATGCAAGAAAGAACACTCAAAACTACAAAAGAGATATACCAAGGTAATAGCAGACTTCTCAGCAAAAAAATCTAAAATCCGGGAGAACATGGCCTAATATATTTCAAGCCCTGAAACAAAATAATTGTGCACCAAGAACATCAAATCTAACAAAGTTATCCATTGAAAGTAAAAAATAAATAAAGATCTATGATAATCTTAAACTAAGCAATTCCTAAACACAAAACCAGCAATTACAGAAAAAAAAAAACTTAACAGAATAGGAAACAGAAGATACAAGCACAGTAGCTCAGGAATAAACCTCACTAGCAGAATAGGTAGCAAATGATATTCATGTTTTATTAATTCACCAAGCCAGCAAACCTATCAGATGAAGAAAGATGTTAAATATCTCTCAACAGTAATTTTAAATGTAGAGTGAATGGATACTTTAAAAAACAATATCCAGCTACTTTCTCTATTTAAAAAAATTCACCTCACTTGTAAACACACACATTACAGTGAAATGATAGGGAAAAAATGATATTCTAAGTAAAGGAAATTTTAAACAAATTAGGAGCTCCTACCCTCATACCTAACAAAGCACATATCCCAGCCTAAATAAAGGTAACCGATCTTCACAAAGATGACTATAATAGATATGAATTAAATACTAGCTTACCTAACTTCATAAAACATAAAGAGAAAGACAGGTCTGGAAGAGTAGTAATGAGCAATTTCAATACCCCATTCTCATTAGCCAATAGATTAATCATTCAGAGTAAATAAATAAATGGAAAGCCAGGGTTAAATAAAGAAAAATTAATTTAACAGGCAGACATCTATATGATATACTATCCAATAGCTGTGGAATACCTTCTCAGCAATCCATGTGTCTTTCCAAACAATACAACACACTTATTGGACCATAAAGCCACTCTTAACAAAGGCAATAAAAGCCAATAATTTCTACTATATTGACATATTATGATAGAATAAAATGAGAAATCCATACTAAGATAAACTATACAAATACATGGAGACTTAATAATGAAATCTTGATTCATCTGAGTCACTGAAGAAATCAAGGAGAAAATTTAAAAATTCCTTGAATCAAATTAACATGAAAATGAATCATAACCTCTAGGATACTGTAAAGGCAGTCATAATAGAGAAGTTTGTAGCTGTAATTGATTATATTCAAGATTTAGAAAGAATTTATATAAATAATGATGAACATTAAGGTGATTAAAAGAAAACATAAGCCAAACCCAAAATCAGCAGACATAAAGAATAAATATGGACTAGATCAAACAGGTAAGCTAACTGAAGTCCTTCAACATTCCCTGCTCTCCTCAAAATCCCTAGACTAGCTCATCAACAGAACACCTGCTGCAGCCTTCCTTCCCCAACTGCCCACATCTCCTGTGGGTCCCACAGATCTTCCTCTCCTAATTGCCCCCAGATTTGTTGATTTATCCCAGCCCCCAACTAACCCACAAGCCACTCCTGCTAGGAAAGTAGATAGGTTGACAGCAGACCTTCACCTTTCCTTCTGCTCTTCCAGTCTCAATCACCCCCTCTCTAACCCCTGGTCTCATCCCCAAGTCTGTAGCAGAAAATTTGCTGACATGTCTCTTTCCTCTATGACTCCATCCCCAATAAATAACAAGGGTCTTCTCCAATCTTCCCCAAGTCCACTCCATCATCCTAGCCTCCAACACCAGCAGTCATTCCCTGTTAGCACATCAACTAAGAAACCCAGGGAAACAGAGGAAACAGAAAGAAAGGAACAAGACACCTTCGCAACAAAGACAAAACCAGAAATCAGCACCCATACCTATTATCATCCCAATCCCAGATGTCTAGACACCAGTGTAAAAACACATTATTAGCCATGGCAGTGTGTCTACAGTAGAGACCAGCTATCCTACCACAGCAGGTCCTGAATATTCCAACATAGCTGAAGCACAAGAAAAAGACTTTAAAACCACCTGTATGAAGATGATAGAGGTCCTTAAAGAGGAAATTAATGAATCTTTTAAATTCAGGAAAACTAAACAAACAGTAGGAAGAAATGAATAAATCCCATAAATCCAGAAAAACAAAAACAGTGGAAGGAAATAGAGAAAAAAAAACTGTTCAAGACCTGAAAATGGAAATAGAATCAATAAAGAAATCCAGAACTGAGGGAATTCTGGAAATGAAAAATTTAGAAATTCAAACAGGACCTACAGAGGCAAGGTTCACCAACAGAATATAAGAGATAGAAGAGAGAATTTCAGGTGTTGAAGACACAATAGAAGAAATGGATACATCAGTCAAAGAAAATATTAAATATAAAAATCTGACATGAAACACCCAGGAAATCTATGACACTATGAAAAAAATCAAACCTAAAAATAATAAAAATAGAGGAAGGGAAAGAATCACAGCACAAAGACCCAAGAAATATTTTCAACAAAATCAGAGAAGAAAATTTTTCTAACTAAAGAAGGACAGGCCTATCAAGCTACAAGAAGCTTCTACAGAACACAAAGTAGACTGGACTAGAAAAGAAAGTCCCCTTGCTACATAATATTCAAAACACTACGCATACAGAACAAGGAAAGAATAATAAAAGAAAATATGCAGATCCCTGGGCACCAGCCACTCCAGGGAAGACCTGCCCAACTTGGCCCCAGGTTCTGGCCACCAGGCAGGTCCCCTTCTAGCCCCACCAGGAAGGACCCCCTTCTCCTAGCCCCCCAGCAGCTCTGGCAATCTCCACACCCTGCCTCCACGCCCACCTGCCTGAGACCCCAGCCACTTCCTGAGACTTAGAGACCAGCCCCCAGCTCCCATCCTGCCCCTGACTTCCCTTCTGGACCAGAGGTAAGTATCCAGGCCCAGCCTGGACCCCATCCCTGGGTACCAGCCACTCCGGGGAAGACCTGCCCAACTTGGCCCCAGGTTCTGGCCACCGGGCAAGTCCCCTTCTAGCTCCACCGGGAAGGATCCCCTTCTCTAAGCCCCCCCCCACAGCCCCTGCAGTCTCCATGCCCTGCTCCCACGACCATCCCCCGAGACCCCAGCCACTTCCTGGGACTTAGAGACCAGCCCCCAGCTCCCATCCTGCCCCGGACTTCCCTTCTGGACCAGAGAGAGCTCCCATCCTGCCCTGGACTTCTCTTCTGGACAAGAGCTCCCATCCTGCCCTGGACTTCCCTTCTGGACAAGAGCTCCCATCCTGACCTGGACTTCCCTTCTGGACAAGAGCTCCCATCCTGACCTGGACTTCCCTTCTGGACAAGAGAGAGCTCCCATCCTGCCCTGGACCTCCCTTCTGGACAAGAGCTCCCATCCTGAGCTGGACTTCCCTTCTGGACAAGAGCTCCCATCCTGACCTGGACTTCCCTTCTGGACAAGAGTGTACATCCTGCCCCGGACTTCCCTTCTGGACCAGAGAGAGCTCCCATCCTGCCCTGGACTTCCCTTCTGGACAAGAGCTCCCATCCTGAGCTGGACTTCCCTTCTGGACAAGAGTGTACATCCTGCCCCGGACTTCCTGTCTGGACAAAAGCTCCCATCCTGCCCCAGACTACCCGTCCAGATAAGAGCTTCCATCCTGCCCTAGAGTTCCCATTTGGACAAGAGAGCTCCCATCTGGACAAGAGAGAGAGACTTCCTGAATCTCTCAGCTCTGTATGAACCAAGTGCGCTGATAAGACCAAGAACGAACCACAAGGAGATGGGCAGATGTCAAGGCAGAAGTACATACAACAAAATGAAGAGCAATACAGCATCACCAGAACCTAGCCCACCTCCAACTTCTAGACCTGAACATCACAAATTGGAAGAAGCAGAAGAAAACAGCCTTATGAATAACATCATGAAGAAGGTAGAGGCTTGTGTAGAGGAAAAGACAAAAAAAAATAAGAAGAACGCTATAAACAACTAGAGAAAAGGACAAACAAATTAGAAGAAAACAATAAAGTCCTGGAAGAAAACAATAAAGTAATGAAAGAAAATCATGAAAAAGCAATGAAACAAATAAAGGAAACAGTCCAAGAACTGAAAAGGGAAATAGAAAAAATAAAGAAGACACTAACATAGGGAATGCTGGAAATAGAAAATCTGAGTAAAACATCGGAAACTTCAGATGCAAGTATAACCAACAGAATGCAAGAGATGGAAGAGAGGATCTCAGGCATTGGAGATACAGTAAAAGAAATAGTTTCATCAGTCAAAGAAAACACTAAAGCCAACAAAGTCATGAACCAAAATGTCCAAGAAATTTGGGACACCATGATAAGACCAAACCTACAAATTATAGGGATAGAAGAAGGTGAAGAATACCAACTCAAAGGCACAGAAAATATATTCAACAAAATCATAGAAGAAAACTTTCCCAACTTAAAGAAGGAAATGCCTATGAAGATACAAGAAGCCTATAAACACCAAACAGACTAGACCCCCAAAAAAAGTCCCCTCGCCATATAATAATTAAACAGCTAAACATACAGAATAAAGAAAGAATATTAAGAGCAGCAAAGGGAAAAGGCCAAGTGACCTATAAAGACAAACCCATCAGAATAACACCTGATTTCTCAATAGAGACTTTGAAAGCCAGAAGGACCTGGACAGATGTAATGCAGACACTAAGAGACCATGGATGTCAGCCCAGACTAATATACCCAGCAAAACTTTCAATCATCATAGACGAAATGAACAAGACATTCCAAGACAAAGCCAGATTTAAACAATACTTATCCACAAACTCAGCCCTACAGAAAGCACTAGAAGGAAAATTCCAACCGAAGGAAGTCAGATACACCCTCGAAAACACAGGCAATAGATAAAGCCACAGCAGTAAACCCCAAAGAAGAGAAGTGCATACACACTACCACCAAAAATAACAGAGATGAACAATCCCTGGTCGTTAATATCCCTTAATATCAACGGACTTAATTCACCTATAAAAAGATATAGGCTTACAGAATGGACACGAAAGCAGGATCAATCTTTCTGCTGCATACAAGAAACACATCTCAAATTCAAAAACAGGTACTACATAAGAATAAAAGGCTGGGAAAAGACTTTCCATTCAAATGGTCTTAAGAAACAAGCGGGTGTAGCCATCCTGATATCCAACAAAATAGACTTCAAACTAAAATCAATCAAAAGAGATCAAGAAGGGCATTACATACTCATCACAGGAAAGATCCACCAAGATGAAGTTTCAATTCTGAACATTTATGCCCCAAACACAAGGGCACCCATATATGTAAAAGAAACATTACTAAAGCTTAAATCACATATAAAACCCCACACATTAATAGTGGGAGATCTCAACACCCCACTTTCACCACTGGACAGATCTCTCAAATCGAAACTTAACAGAGAAATAAAGGACTTAACTGATGTCATGACCCAATTGGACGTAATAGATATCTACAGAACATTCCATCCTAACAAAAAAGAATATACCTTCTTCTCAGCACCCCATGGAACTTTCTCTAAAATCGACCACATACTTGGCCACAAAGCAAATCTCGACAGATACAAAACAATTGGAATAACCTCCTGTGTTCTATCAGACCACCATAATTTAAAGTTAGATTTCAACAACAACAAAAACTACAGAAAACCTACAATCTCATGGAAACTGAATAATGCTCAACTGAATCACAAATGGGTTACGGAAGAAGTAAAGAAAGAAATTAAAGACTTCCGAAAGATCAACGAAAATGAAGACACCACACACCCAAACTTATGGGACACTATGAAAGCAGTGCTAAGAGGAAAATTCATAGCACTAAATGCCCACATAAAGAAGTTGGAGAAATCTCACACTAGCAACTTAACAGCACATCTGAAAGCTCTAGAACAAGAAGAAGCAAAGTCTCCCAGGAAGAATAGACGCCAGGAAATTATCAAAGTGAGAGGTGAAATTAATAAAATAGAAACTAAGAGAACACCACAAATAATTAATGAAACAAAGAGTTGGTTCTTTGAGAAAATCAATAGGCTAGACAAGGCCTTATCCAAACTAACCAAAAGACAGAGAGAGAGAGAGAGAATCCAAATCAACAAAATCAGAAATGAAAAGGGGGACATAACAACAGACATTGAGGAAATCCAGAGAATTATCAAGTCATATTTCAAAAACCTCTACTCCACAAAACTGAAAAACCTAAAAGAAATGGACAATTTTCTGGATAGGTACCACATACCTAAGTTAAATCAAGACCAGATAAACTATTTAAATAGTCTGATAACCCCTAAGGAAATAAAAACAGTCATTAAAAGTCTCCCAACCAAAAAAAGCCCAGGACCAGATGGTTTCAGCGCAGAATTCTACCAGATCTTCAAAGAAGAGTTAATACCAATACTCTCTAAATTGTTCCACATAATAGAAACAGAAGGAACATTACCAGACTCCTTCTATGAGGCTACAATTACCCTGATTCCTAAACCAAACAAGGATACAACAAAGCAAGAGAACTACAGACCGATCTCCCTCATGAACATTGATGTAAAAATACTCAATAAAATACTAGCAAACAGACTCCAAGAATACATCAGAACAATTATCCACCATAATCAAGTAGGCTTCATCCCAGGGATGCAAGGGTGGTTCAACATACAAAAGTCCATCAATGTAATACACCATATAAACATACTCAAAGAAAAAAAACCACATGATCATCTCACTCGATGCAGAAAAGGCATTTGACAAAATCCAACACCCCTTCATGATAAAAGTCTTGGAGCGATCAGGAATACAAGGAACATACCTAAACATAATAAAAGCAATTTACAGCAAGCCAACAGCCAACATCAAATTAAATGGAGAGAAACTCAAAGCAATTCCACTAAAATCAGGAACAAGGCAGGGCTATCCACTCTCCCCATACTTATTCAATACAGTACTTGAAGTTCTAGCCAGAGCAATAAGACAACATAAGGAGATTAAGGGGATACAAATTGGAAAGGAAGAAGTCAAGCTTTCCCTATTTGCAGATGACATGATAGTATACTTGAGTGACCCCAAAGATTCCACCCAGGAACTGATAAACCTTATAAACACCTTCAGCAACATAGCAGGATACAAGACCAACTCAAAAAAATCAGTAGCCCTCCTATATACAATGGACAAAGAAGCTGAGAAGGAAATCAGAGATACATCACCCTTTACAATAGCCACAAATGACATAAAATACCTTGGGATAACACTAACCAAGCAAGTGAAGGACCTATATGATAAGAACTTTAAGTCCCTGAAAAAAGAAATTAAAGAAGATGTCAGAAAATGGAAAGATCTCCCATGCTCATGGATAGGCAGGACCAACATAGTAAAAATTGCAATTTTACCAAAAGCAATCTACAGATTCAATGCAATCCCCATCAAAATACCAACACAATTCTTCACAGACCTGGAAAGAATAATACTCAACTTCATATGGAAAAACAAAAAACCCAGGATAGCCAAAAGAATCCTGTACAATAAAACCACCTCTGGAGGCATTACAATCCCTGACTTCAAGCTCTACTATAGAGCTACAGTAATAAAAACAGCTTGGTATTGGCATAAAAACCAACATGTGGACCAATGGAATTGAATTGAAGACCCTGACATTAACCCACACACCTATGAACATATAATTTTTGACAAAGAAGCCAAAAGTGTACAATGGAAAAAAGAAAGCATCTTCAACAAATGGTGCTGGCATAACTGGATATCAACGTGTAGCTACAAATAGATCCATATCTGTCACCGTGCACAAAACTTAAGTCCAAGTGGATCAAAGACCTCAACATAAATCCAGCTACTCTGAACCTGCTAGAAGAGAAAGTAGGAAGTAGTCTTGAATGCATTGGCATAGGAGATCACTTCCTAAATAAATAACACCAGTAGCACAGACACTGAGAGAAACAATCAATCAATGGGACCTCTTGAAACTGAGAAGCTTTTGTAGAGCAAAGGATACGGTCAACAAGGCAAAGCGACAGCCTACAGAATGGGAAAAGATCTTCACCAACCCCACATCTGACAGAGGACTGATATCCAGAATATATAAGAAACTCAAGAAATTAGACACCAAAACGACCAACAGTCCAATTAAGATGTGGGCTATAGAACTAAACAGAGAATTCTCAACAGAGGAAACCCAAATGGCTGAAAGACATTTAAGGAATTGCTCAACATCCCTAATCATCAGGGAAATGCAAATCAAAACAACTCTGAGATACCAGCTTATGCCTGTCAGAATGGCTAAGATAAAAAACACTGAAGACAGCTTATGATGGAGAGAATGTGGAACTAGGGAAACTCTCCTCCACTGCTGGTGGGAATGCAAGCTTGTACAACCACTTTGGAAATCAATATGGTGCTCTCTTAGAAAATTGGGAATCAATCTCCCCCAAGATCCAGCTATACCACTCTTGGGCATATACCCAAGAAATGCTCAATCATACCACAAGAGCACTTGCTCAGCTATGTTCATATCAGCATTGTTTGTAATAGCCAAAACCTGGAAACAACCTAGATGCCCTTCAACTGAAGAATGGATAAATAAATTGTGGCACATATACTCAGCAGAGAAAAACAATGACATCATGAGGTTTGCAGGCAAGTGGATGGATCTAGAAAAAATCATCCTGAGTGAGGTAACCCAGACTAAGAAAGACAAATATGGTATGTACTCACACATAGGAGGATACTAGAGGTGGAACAAGGATGACTGGACTGCTACTCACATCACCAGTGAGGCTACCTGGAAAACAGGACCCCAAGAAAGACACGAAGATCACCCAATGACGGAGAAATGGCTGAGAGCTACATGAACAACCTGGACATGAGTGGGAGTAATGAAGGGCGAGGGTCGAGGGAAAGAGAGCGGGTCCCAGCTAGATCAAGAACAGAGAGGGAGAACAAGGAATAGGAGACAATGGTAAATGAAGACCACATGAGAAAAGGAAGAAACAAAGTGCTAAAGAGGCCCACAGAAATCCACAAAGATACCCCCACAAAAGACTGCTGGCAATGGCCGAGAGACAGCCGGGACTGACCTACTCTGGTGATGGGATGGCCAAACACCCTAATAGTTGTGCCAGAAACCCCATCCAAGGACTGAGGAATCTGGATGCAGATATCCACGGCTCGGCCCCGAGTCGAGTGTCGGGAGTCTAATAAGCGAGAAAGAGGAGGGTTTATATGAGCGAGAATTGTTGAAACCAAGGTTGGATAAAGCACAGAGACAAATAGCCAAACGAATGGAAACACATGAACTATGAACCAAAGGCTGAGGGGCCCCCAACTGGATCAGGCCCTCTGAATAGGTGAGACAGTTGATTGGCTTGATCTCTTTGGGAGGCATCTAGGCAGTGGTACCAGATCCTGGGCTCATTGCATGAGTTGGTAACAGAACATATTTTATGGTTGAAATGGAAGTTGGTAGACAGAAATGGGAGGATCATGTGGGGAGGGGAGGGAAGATGGTGTTTAAAGAGGGAATGCAGAGAGAGACAGCTAGAATTGAGGGGTGGTATGAAAACCTCATGCAGCCAAAACTTCCTAAAATATATGAACGTAATCTTAATGAAGTCTCCAAATAATGAGGGAGACAGAGTCCCAACTGTCCATCTCTTGTCACCAAATAAATCTTCCAGTACTGATATAGGTTGTTTTTTCCCCGTGAATTTTCACATATGTTTTGATTGGCAGGGGGTGCTTTTAATCTTTCTCCTTTTTAAGTGTTACCTACAGCACATCTGGCAATAACAGGCAACCACTAAGGGGACTCTACAGGTGTTAATGGCTTTTAGACATCCAAATCATAGCTCTCCAGAAGAAGGCTGGCTTTCTGAAATTCAAAAGGCTACTGCCTGACCCTCCCCACCTGGGATGACTCCCCAGGGATCAACACTCTTCAAGGGCGGATAGTCAATGATGGGTAAGCACTTGTTTGGCAAGCCAACCTAAAACAAGCACAATCCAGTTGCTGAGTGCCCCCTGAGGTGGTGTCAACAAGGCCAGATCAAAGAACTCTGACTCCCACTGAGCACCCACATAATAAAATAAAAAAATGGATATGTAGTAGGGCAGGCCCAAAGGGTCAAGGAAATTGGCTCAAACCAGTTGCCAAGGCATGCACATAATGTACTTACTTATGAGCCTACCTGGAGTCTGCCTAAGGGCCTAGCAACAGCTGTCAGAGTTCCTGATTGTGCCCAACCAATGAGGGATGACTACACAATGCCACCAGTTTGGGATACAGCTTGGGTGCTGGAAGGAAGGTATATAAGATAATTCCCCATTATTGAATAAATGAGTCTGCTGTTTGCCTTCAACTGACTCCCAGTATCTGTGTTGTTGATACCACACCTTCTCACTTACTCCCTCAAGGGGGCCATTAGGATCCAACAACGTCATACCAAGACTGGGTTGCACTGACTTGAGCTGTTGGCCAAAGGGGTCCCATGGAAATCCCAAAACAACCCAGGTTGTTGCCAAGACAATCGGCTGCTCTCAGCAAACTGATAACAAGACCCCATTGCTGAAGACACAACCAATGTTTGATTTGACTTAAGACCCACTCCACAAGACAGAGTCCACACCCAATACTGCTTGACTGACCAAGAACCAAAGACCAAATAGCCCAGAGACTGAGGGTAAAACCAAATACCACTGGTCTTTAAAAAAATAACAATAAAATGACTCCTAATGACATTCTGCTATACTCATAGACCAGTGCCTTATTCAGCCAGCATCAGAGAAGCTTCCTCCTACATCAGATGGGAACAAATACAGAGTCCTACAGCCAGACATTATGCAGAAAGAGAAACTTTGGAACACACAACTCTAAATGGGATGTCTCCATCTAATCCCTCCTCTCAGAGCCGAGGGAACCCCACTGAAGAAGAGGAAGCAGAAAGAGTCTAAGCCAGAGGAATGATACCAGGTGAACAAGGCTTTGTAAGTCAACTGAGAAAGGCTCCTATCAACACACAGAGACTAAAGCATCAGGCACAGGGCTGATATGGGTCTACACCAGGTCCTCTTCATATATATTATAGCTTTCAGTTTAGAATTTTGTGCAACTTCTGAATTTGTGAATGAGTTGGTCTCTGATTCTTGTACCTTGTAGTGTGCTCTTTTCCTTCTATTGGTTTGCCTTGTCCAATTTCAATGTGATTGTTTTTGTTTTATCTTATTATATTTTATTTTCTCATGTTTTATTATTATCTCTTAGAAGCCTGTTCTTTTCTAATGAGAGACAGAAAGAGAGCTGATCCGGATGGGAGGGCAGGTGGGGAGGAACTGGGAAGTGTAGATGGGGGTAAACTGTAATCCAGATATATGAGAAAAGTATCTATTTTTAATAAGGGGAAATTAAAATTTAAAAACTAAGAAATAATTGAAAATAAATATAAAAGCAGAAATTAACAAATTGAGAACATTAAAGAATACAAAAAAATAAGCAGAACTAAGAGTTAGTTCTTTAAGAAAAAATTAGCAAACCCTTAGCCAAATTAAGCAAAAGAAAGATCCAATTGTAAAAATTAGACCTGACAGAGATAATATTTATAACAGATTCCTACAAAATTCATAGGATCATGAAGGGACTTTTGAAAACTTAACATTCTAGTAAGTTAGAAAATCTAGAAGTGATAAATTTCTACCAAAACTAAGCTCAGAAGATAAATAACAGATGTCTGCCACCTCATCTGTCCAGTCTCCTCCCAGCCCTGGAGCAGACTGCTTGCAGGGGCCTCTCCTTCCTCCCAACCTCCCTGTGTGCTCTGCCAAACCTTTTGGTGGACCCAGCTTTTGTCCCTCTCTATATCCCTTTATGTCAGCAGTCAATATCTAGAAACATTCTCTATGGCTATCCCCAACAGCCAAACCTGCAGGAACTAGGCAGGTAATTCACGTTCCTTCTTGCCCTCCTTTATGATCTTTCCTTTCTTACCCTCATCCCAGGAACAACCTGATTACAGGTGCCCTTCCTTCCTCCTAAATTCTCTTCACTGAAGATTCCTCTTGGTTCAAACCCAGAATCCTGCTTTTAGTTTCATTCCCAGGAATCCAGGTAATTCAATGTCTTACTACAAACTTCTTATAGGATCTCCTCTTCTCACCACACCTCCAACTCCCTGGGGATCACAACTCTAAGTGTGAATAGGATCCCTTTAGCTCTTTCCTGAAGCGCCTCTCAGCCTTTTCTCCTCGCCCACCTCCATTCCTCTCTGTTATCCACTGACCTGCAGAAGTACACCCCACCCAGGAAAACCACCACCATTACACTTTCCTAACACTCAGAGAGGGCAACACAAACCAAAAAACAGAACACCCACTCAACAAAGACCACATGTCAATATCAAAAATCACCTTAATCATCCCAACCACAGATATCTAGACATCACTGTAAAATACAATCAGTAACATCTAGGACATTATGTGTCCACCAGAACCCAGTAACCCTACTGGGAAAAGAAGCCCAGATCAGAGGCACAGAAAATATTTTCAACAGAATCATAGAAAAAGGTTTCCTTAACCTAAAAGAGGCACCTATCAAGGTTCAAGAAGCATACAGAACACCAAATAAACTAAACCAGAAAAGAAATTCCACATGACATATAATAATCAAAACACCAAATGTGCAGAAAAAAAGAAAGAATATTAAATGCTTCAAGGAAAAAGACCACGTATTATATAAAGGCAGACCTGTTAGAATAACACACAACTTCTCAATTGAGAGTATAAAAGCCATAGGGCATGGATGGATGTTCTACAAATACTAAGGGACCATAGATGCCATCCCAGACTTCTATACCCAGCACAACTATGAATTACAATACATGGACAAAATATATTACATGATAAAACCAAAATTAAGCAGTATCTAGCGACCAATCCAGCTCTACAGAAGGCACTAGAAGGAAAACTTCAATCAAAATCTAATCACACGCAAGAAAAAACTAATAATAAATAATCCCAGACCAGCAAATCAAAAGGAGGGAACATACATCACAGCAAAATAACAGGAATCAATAAACACTGCTCATTGATAATTTTCAACATTAATGGCCACAGATCCTCAATAAAAAGACACAGACTAACAGACTAGAAAACATGATCCATCTTTCTTATGAACCAAAGAAATGAATCTTACTGGCAAATAGATATCGCCTCAGATGATGGAAGAAAATATTCAAAGGAAATGAACCAATGAAGCAAGAAGGTATAGACACTATAATATCAGACAAAATAGACTTCAAGCCCAAACTTATGAGAAGAGACAGTGAAGGACATGCCCATACCTAAACTACAAAGGAAAAATCCAAGAAACAATACTATACTTAAAATCACATATTGAATCTCACAGTTATAGCAGGTGACTTCAATACACAACTCTTGCCAATAGAAAGGTCATCCAGCAAAACAATAAACAGAGAAAAGTTGGAGTTAAAGGACATCAGAAATCAAATGGACCTATCAGATATCTACTGAACATATTCAAAGACAAAAGAATATACTTTATTCTCCCCAGCTTACAGAACTTTATCCAAAGTTGACCACATAATAGGACACAAAGCAAGTCTCAACAGATACAAAAAAAAAAAGTAACACCATGCTTTTTATATGACCACCATGATTAAAACTAGATATCAATAACAATATAAAGCTTATAAACTCATGGAAACTGAACAATTCACTACTGAATGGAAAATAGGTCATGGAGAAATTAAGAACTTTTTATTGAATAAAATGAAAACACAAAACCTATGGAATACAATGAAGGGGGTTCTAAGAGGCAAGTTCATAGCACTAAGTACCCACATAAAGAAATTTGAGAGATTTCATATTAGTAATTTAACACACCTGAAAGATCCAGAACAAAAAAAGAACTACAACCAAAAAGTAATAACACGCAAGAAATAACCAAACTTGGGGATGAAATCAATAAAACAGAAACGACCAACCAAAAAACAATACAAAGAATCAATAAAATAAAGAACTTGTTCTTCAAAACAGTCAGTATGGTTGATTAAACCCTTAGTCGAATTAACTAAAAGACACTGAGAAAAGATACAAGTTAATAAAATTATAGATAAAAGGGGGCACATCACAACAGACACTGATGAAATTCAGAGAATCATACAGACATACTTTAAAAATCTGTACACCACCCAACTGGAAACCCCAACAGAAATTGTTATTTATAATATATGTAACTTATCAAAATTAATCAGGATCAGATGAGCAATCTAAACAGACCTATAGCCCCTAGTGGAATAGAAGCAGTAACTAAAAGTCTCAAAAAAAAAAAGGCTTCCAACCAAAAACAACCCAGGGCGAGATCAATTCAGTGTGAAATTCTACCATACCTTCAAGAAGAATTATTGCCAATACTCCTCAAATTATGCCATAAAAATAGAAACAGAAGGAACATTGCCTAATTCTTTTTACAAGCCCACAATTATATTGATACCTAAACTATACAAAGATCCAACAAAGAAAGAAAACTACAGGCCAACTTCCCATATGAACATAGATGCCAAATTCTCAATAAAATACTTGCAAGCCAAATCCAAGAACACATCAAAAAAGATTATCTGCCATGATCAAGTAAGCTTCATCCCAGAAATGCACAGATAGTTCAATATACATAAATCAATAAATGTAATCCACCATATAAACAGACTGAAATATAAAAACCACAGTCATCTCATTAGATACAGAAAAGGCCTTTGACAAAAATCTAACATCACTTCATGATAAAAGTCCTGGCAAGACTGGCAATACAAGAGACAAAGCTCAATACAATAAAAGTGAAACCATGGCCTAACAGACACAGAGACACACAACAAAACACTAGACAGAGCCAGACAAACCTCACAAAAGAGGGGGAGGAAGGATTATAGGAGGCAGAGGGGTTGAGGATACCACAAAAACATAGGCCAACAGAATCAACTAATCAAGGCTCATAGGGGCTCACAGAAACTGAAGCAACAAATATAGACCCTATATGCATCTGAGCTAGGTCCTCTGCATATATCTTATGGTTATGTAGCTATATAGCTTGGTGTTCTTGTGGGACTCCCAGCAATGGGAGTGGGGGTTGTCTCTGACTCTTTGGCCTGTGCTTGGGACCCTTTTCCTCCTACTGGGTTGCCACATCCAGTCTTGATATGAGGATTTGTGCCCAGTCTTATTATACCTTGTTAAACCATGTTCAGTGGAAATCCCTGGGAAACCAGTTCTTTTTTGTGGGGGTAGGAGGAAAGAGAGGCAGAGCTGATCTGGGAGAGGGGATTTAGAGAGAGGGGCTGGGAGGTGGAGTGGAGGGAGGTAAAACTGTGGTTGGGATGTAATATATGAGAGAAGAATAAAAGTTCAAAATAAATAAATAGATAAGTAATTAAGTAAGTAAGTAAATAAATAAATAAATAAATAAATAAATAAATAAATAAATAAATAAATGTGATTAACAGCAAGCCCACAGCCAGTGTAACCCTAAATGGAGAGAAACTCAAAGCATGTTCACTAAAATCTGTAACAAGACAAGGATAAGCACTCTTTTCATATAGTACCTGAAGTCTTAGCTAGAGCAGTAAGACAACTGAAGGAGATCAAGTGGATGCAACCAGGAAAGGAAGAAATCAAAGTATCTGTATTTGTAGATGATTTTATACATACATGACCATGTAAAGTAAATTCACAAGGAAACTATTTCCATAGCATATGAACACTTATAGCAAAGTAGCAGCTTATGAAGCTAACTTACAAAAATCAGTAGCCTTCCTATATACAAATGACTGAGAAAGAAATCAGGGAAATAATATCATTCACAAGAGCCAAAAAATAATCTTGAGGCAACTCTAACCAAGCAAGTGAAAGACTTCTATAATAAAAATTTTAAGAGACTGAGAAAAAAGAACTTGAAGAAGATAGCAGAAGATGGAATGAACGAACCCCATGCTCATGGATCAGTTAGACTGCTGTAGTGAAATGGCCATCCTACAAAAAGCAATCCACAAATTCAACACAGTCCTATCAAAATTCCAACACAATTCTTCACAGAAATTCAAAGGACAATTTTCAGATTCATATGGAAACATTGAAAAAAAGAATAGCTAAAACAATTCTGAATAATAAAAGAACAGATGGCAGTACCACCATCCCAGATATTAAAGTCTACTATAGAAGAGAATAGTAATAAAAAAAACAGCATGGTATTAGCATAAGAACAGAAACATTGATCAATGGAATTAAACTGAAGACCCTGACATAAATCCACACACCTATGAACACAAGTTTTTTATAAAGAAACCAGAAAGACACACTGGAAAAAAAGGCAGCCTCTTCAACAAATGGTGCTGGTCAGACTGGATGGCTGCATGTAGAAGAATGAAAACAGGCCCATGTTTATCTCCATGCACAAAATTCGATTCAAAATGGATCAAAGACCTCAACATAAAATTATATACACTGAAACTCATAGAAGAGAACATAGGGAATGTTCTTGAACACATTGTCACAGGAAACACTTTCTGAACAGGACACCAATAGCACAAGCAGTAAGACCAACAATTAATAAATGGGACTGCATGAAACTGAAAAGCTTCTGTATGGCAAAGACCACCACCACCCAGACAAAGTGGCAGCCTACAGAATAGGAAAGGATCTTTACCAATTATACATCCAATAAAGGGTTAATAACTAAAATATATAAAGAACAGAGAACACTGTACAATAAGAAAACAAATAACCCAATTAAAAATTGGGATACAGGATTTTTAAGAGACCCACACACAGGGCCAAATGCCCCAGGCTCCAAGGAAGAAGCATGGTCCTGTCCAAAGCCATGACAGACTGAGCAGGACAAAGAGACCCACACACAGGCCCAGGGTAGACTTCCCTAGGCTTTGAGAAGGAAGTGTTCCTGCTCATTGTCATGATGGACTAAGCCAGACAAAGAGACCCACATGCAGGCCTGGATCCCTCTGCCCTGGTCTATGAGGAGAAAACACAGGCCCTTGCAATGTCAAGCAGATAGGCACCATTATGGTGAGCAAATGTATGGTGTGATATGGGAGAGAGACAGACAGAATGACTCATGTTCTGTGGACAGAGGAATATCTGAAGAAGTAAAAGCAGTAATGAAAAGGCTTAGGTGATGTCTGGGCCTGGGCTGCTGCCTAGGTGCGTAGTCCTGATGTAGACACGGACTGTGTTATTGTATGTCACTCCTGATACCACCGAAGGTCAAGAGGATAGAGCTGTGGAGTGTTGGCCCTGCTACTCACTGGCTGCAACACCAGGGAGAACTGGTCTTGCTCCTCACAGGCTGAAGCACTCAGGAGAGAGGGTCCTACACCTTACCTGGGCAGAGCTGAATTTGTTTGCAGGAGCATGGGAGAGCTAGTCCTGAGAGCATGAGAATGGGAAAGCAGGCCATGCTTCTCATCTGCCATGTGGTGGTATAGGTGAAGGAAATTTGCCCTCTTCCCCTTGCCCCTCAACACTTGCAGCAGGTAGGGGACCTGACCCCATCCCTTACCAGCTGCAGCACTCAGAAAAATGGGCCCTGCACCTCACCTGGGCAGCACAGTAGAGTTGACCCTACTGATGTGGTGTGGGTGAGGCAGCCCTGAGGGTGTGAGAGAACATAGCTGGGACCACTTCTGTGGTGGTTTGAACGAAAATGGCCCACAAAGGGAGTGGCACTATTAGGAGATGTGGCCTTATTGGAGGAACTGTGTCACTGTGGGGGTGGGCTTTGAGGTCTCTTTTGCTCAAGCTTCCCTCAGTGTGACTGTTCAGTCCACTTCCTGTTGCCTGCAAGATGTAGGACTCTTTCAGCTCCAGCACTACTTCTGCTGGCACACTGCCATGCTCCTCATCATGATGATAATGGACTGAACTTCTAAAGATGTAAGCAAGACACCCCAATTAAATGTTTTTCTTTATAAGAGTTACTATGTTGCTGGTGTCCCTTCACAGCAATAAAAACCGTAACTAAGGCATCCTCCCTCATCTACAGTGTGGTGGAGGGGGGTGAAGGAAAGATGCCTTCCCCCCTTGTCCCCATGGCCTCCAGCTGGCCAGGGAATGGACCCGCCCCTCCTTTATCAGCTGCAACACTTGGGAAAGCAAGCCTTGCACCTCATCTGTACATAGCAGTTTACCCTGCTGATAGGGGCACAGGTGAGCCATCCCAGAATGTGAGCATAGGAGATTAGGTCCTGCCCCTCATCTGCCAGATGATGGTGTGGGCAGAGAATAGACCCCCCCCCCAAACCCTTGAGTCCTATGGCAGGTAGGAGAGCTGGCCCCAAGGTCATAAGAGTATGAGAGCTGCCCCTGCACCTCACCAGCTGCAGCACTTTACAGAATAGCCTCTACACCTGACCTGGGTAACACAGCAGAGCTGGCTCTGAGGGTATAGGTGTAGAACTGACCCCACCATTGTTCATTGCTGTTAGGGTAAACTAGCCAGGGCAATGAAAGAGAGCTCACCCTGGTGGTGAGACAAGGGATAGCTAGCTGATGGGCCGACCAACCCTGCAACTACCCAGGCCCAGAACCAGGATTATGGATTGGCCCAACCCAACATCCTCCACCTCTGTGATTTGCTGGAGTACATAACAGACCAGTCCTACAGATCCAAAGCTGAAGGATCTCCATGACACAGAGCAACAGCAGGATAACCAAGAGGAGTTCTAGTGAGGGCCCAGCATTGATAGTGTAGCAGAAACCAGAGTCCTCAAATCAGACCAATGACTCTTTGCAATGAGCATTTGCAAGTAAAGATACATGGATAAAAGGTTTACTGTGTGACTCACTGTGTCATGTTACAGCTTCCACGATGAGACTGACTTTTTTTTCTTTTCTTCTTTTTTTTCCTCATATATTTTATTTTATTTTATTGGGGAGTTGCAAGGGCATAAGGTGGATATGAAGGGATGCAAAATGAACGGGATGGAGATGCATGATGTAAAATAAACAAAGAATAAATAAAAAAGAAAGTTTAAAAATTTAAAAAGATACAAAATTAAATGGGGAATTCTCAAAAGATGAAACACAAATGGCTGAGAAACAGTTCAAGAAAGTGCTCAATACTTCTTTAAGGGAAATGTAAAACAAAACTATTTTGAGATTTCATCTTCCACTAGTCAGAATGGCCTAGATCAATAAATACAAATGACAGCTCATGCTCGAAAGGATGTAGAGTAAGAGGAACACTTGTCTATCCAACTCTATGTCACACCACAGAGATACCTGCCAATCATGTTCTATTCATAATATTCAGAAATTGCAAAGTGCCACAGGCTGCAGCAGAAATGTGAAGTAGAAATTCAGCTGTTTGTGACAAGCTAATACCTGGAAGAAGCTAAGTGCCTTCCAGAGGAATAAGTCAAATCTCAGGGAGTATTTGGTATTATTCGGCTTTTAATATATCAGTTATTTTCTCCTATGAATCCCTCTTATGCTCTCATAATTTCCCCAAGAACTTATAATGGTGTGGATGAATCATTTCCTGGGCATACATATTAGATATCTGAATTAAAGCATGTTGGCAAGGCCTACTGCTTCCAGGCCCTCGGCTCCTTCTTTAGCATTTGAATTGTATGTCTGCCTTCAGCAACTTCCCTTTAGCAAGCATCCAAGTATGGTGATATTTTATTTGTACTGAAATGTGATTTTATTTGTATGTTAAAAAATAAAGTTGCCTGGGGATCAGAGCTAATAGCAAGCCATAGCAGAAGCCAGGCGGTGGTGGTGCACACCTTTAATCCCGATCACATGACAGGTAGATCTCTGTGTGTTCAAGGATACAGCCAGCATGGAGACACACGCCTTTAATCTCAATACCAACCATAGAAGACCTGGAGGTCTGTATAGACAGGCAGTGATGAGGAGGTCATGTGGTTGGGTTTACAACCAATGAGAAGGCAGAACAGAAAGTCAATAGAAAGACAGTTACACAGGAAACAGGTCTCTTTCGGAGGGGAAAGATGACAGCAGCAGCAAAAGGTAAGAAAGGTTTTTTAGTATCAGCTCTTAGCTACTGCTGTGAACTCTTGGGCTTTTAATTCTGCATTTGGCTCTGTGTTTCTTATTTAATAAGACTGTTACATCTACATTTGGCACCCAACGTGGCAAGAATTCATTAAAAACCACATGGCTGGGCTTGGCTCAGAGGCCCAACTCCCTGGCTGGGCCTAGCTTGGCCAAGGCCCCAGACCCAACCAACCTTAGCTACAAGAAGTTACCCACAGCTGGTGCTATAAACAAGTCAGGTCTGCTAGAGCTACCAGTTGGCTGCACTCGACTGTAATTGCAACAGCCAATGCACGTGGTCGGAGCTTATGGAAGCTGGAGCCCAGGCTCCACTCAGCTCAAGCAGGAACATGTGGCTCGATTCACACCTCAGACGCTAGGTAGGTAGCTGTTTTGAAATTCCCTTGGATTTCTACTGTTCTACACAGACTTGGTAAGTCAATTAAGATATCAGATATTTTAAAGGAAAAAACTATTTAAAAGAAAAAATTTTTTCCACATTAAAAAAAATGGGTATTATGTGTACATTGGAACAAAATTGGTCTTTGTTTGATAAAATTTTAGGCAGTCTGAAAATGGAGCAACTATATTAGAAGATTAATATTGATGGGATTATGCACATTATTACTTTCATTATCCTTATTTTACTATTTAAAAAGATAGTCAATTTAAGTGCCAGGATAAAAGCTTTGGAAAAAACCTGTTAAACCTGTTTAAATGAATTATAGAGAAATTCAGTTTCAGACAGAAGAAATTAACAGTGAAATTGTTTCAGGATTGGATTATAAGGTTACAGAAAGAAAGCCTGTTTTCACACAATCACCTGTAATTTATCCGGTAATCATACAGCAGCTACCTGGTCAAGTGAATGCACAAAACATTTGGACTCCAAATGAAATGTTAGATTTATGAAGGTTTAAGGAGGCAATAGTATCTTATGGCATGCATTCCCCATTTGTAAAGCAAATGTTAAACTCCTGATCAACTTATAATAAGATTATACCACAGGACTGGCGAGAGCTGGTAAATGCTGTTCTGGAACCCAGGGCACAGCTGTAGTGGCAAATGTGGTTCAAAGAGGAAGCTAAAAACATAGAAAATCAATGGAGGGCTAAAGATATACAAATCTCCCAGGATCCATTTGTTGGAGAAGGCCAATATGCTGCAATACAAACACAATGTTTATATGATATCCAAACCCTAATTCTATGTTGAATGGCAGCCTTGAATGCATGGGACAGAGTTGAGGAACCAGGGGAAAAATTGAGTCATTTACAAAGGTTATACAGGGCCCAAAAGAATCCTTCATGGATTTCTTACAAAGACTGACTTCAGCAATAAAGATAGTGGTCCCTAATTCAGAAGCTAGCACGATAATGATTGAATCTTTGGCTTTTGAGAACATGAATGCAGCATGCAAGAGAATAATCAGGCCATTAAAGGCAAGCTTTGTACCCTTGGAAGACTGGATTAGACGCGTTTAATGTTGAGACTCATGACCATGACGATATATAGATAGGAGAAGCAATTTCAAGAAGTCTGAGAATTTCAGATGTTTTGGATGTGGAAAGCAAGGACATTTGAAAAGGGACTGTAAACAGGGCATTCCTAGAAACAATGTTTCTTCAAGGAACAATGGCAGCAGAATGCCCCTTCCTTCTAGAGTATGAAGAAGGTGTGGTAGGTAAGGGAAAACACTGGACCAATAAATGTAGATCAACAAGGGACAGGCAAGGTAATACTTTGCCTGGTCTTCAGGAAACTCCCAGAGGGTCCTCAGGCAGGCCCCCACAGCAAATCCAGCTCAGACCTTTCCTGCAGTCATAGAGGAAACCCCTACTCAGAGCAATTAAATAACCAAATGCCTATTGGAATAAATCATGCTGGTTGAGATGATGAAACAGAGAGAATATAAAATTCAGGAGAAAACATAAAGAAAATTTTTTGGCAAACTTCTATAAATGAACAAAGACCAAAATTAACAATAAGAATAAATGGTGTTTTGTTGTCTGGTCTGGTAGACACAGGTGCTGATGTTACCATAATTGCACTAGAATTTTGGCATCCAACTTGGCCTCTTCAGGAGGTAAACATTCAGCTGTTAGGAATTGGAACATTATCTCAAGTGAAACAGAGTGCAAGATGGCTTGAATGTATAGGTCCAGAAGGACAGAGAGGAAAATTAAAACCATATGTGGCTAACATAGCTATGAACCTGTGGGGTCGAGACCTGTTGAACAATGGAATACTCAGATTAACATCACTCCAACCTCAGAAACAAATCATAAACTAGCACCTGTTTCTGAGAGAAATATTAGAAGATATTATTCTAATGAGTGGTCACCAGCCATCCATATTATACAAGAGTAGGGCACAACAACTGATGATCTCCCAAAAACACCAACAGCTCTACATTTAAAATGGTTCACACACAAACATGTGTGAGTTCAGCAATGGCCTTTAACAACAGAGAAACTCCAGGCTTTAGAAGAGCTTGTAGAACAGTTAAATGCTCAGCATATTGAAGAATCAACCAGCCCTTGGAATTCTCCTGTATTTGTTATTAAAAAAGAAATCTTGTAAATGGAGAATGGTAACAGACCTTAGAGCAATTAACAAAGTAATTCAGCCAATGGGCTCTCTACAATCTGGAATTCCTTTGCCTACTCTGTTACCAAAAGTATGGCCTCTTATAGTTATTGATTTAAAAGACTCTTTCTTTTCTACACCCTAACAAGAAAAAGACAGAGATTTGCCTTCACGGTGCCTACATACAATAATTCTCAACTGATTAAAAGATTTCAATGGAGGGTCCTCCCACAGGGAATGTTGAATAGCCCAACACTGTGCCAATATTTTGTACAACAGCCATTGGAAGTGATATGTAAAAAAATTCCTAAATCTATAATTTATCATTATATGAATGATATTTTACTAGCTGACTCAAATGCAGATACTTTAGAAAGAATGTTTGAAGAAGTAAAGAAAATTTTGTCCTGTTGGGGATTACAAATTGCTCCTGAAAAGATACAAAGAGGAGATCCTATTAATTATTTAGTATATAAAATAGAGCTACAAAAAAATTAGACCCCAAAAGGTGCAAATTAGGAGAGATCGACTACAGACTCTTAGTGACTTTCAAAGAATATTTGGAAACATTTCTCATCTATGAACTATTGTTGGGATAAAAATTGATAAACTGAATAATTTGTTCAAAACCTTAGAAGGTGACAAGGACTTAAATAGTTCAAGAGAATTATCACCTGAAGCTGAGAAGAATTGGCCTTGGTAGAAAAGAAAGTACATGAAGGGCACGTGGATCGTATTGATCCAAAGCTGGATTGCATTTTGGTTATTTTACCTTCTAGGCACTCTCCTACAGGAATATTAATGCAGAGGGAAGATATTATATTGGAATGGATATTTTTACCAAATAAACCGAATAAAAAATTAAAAACTTATGTGGAAAAAAATCTGACTTAATTTTGAAAGGAAATTGAGACTTCGGCAATTAGCAGGAATAGACCCAGCAGAAATTGTCATACCTTTAACTAAGAAGGACATTGAAAAATTATGGACAGAAAGTGAACCTTGGCAAAGAGCTTGTAGTAATTTTTTGGGAGAAATTAACAGCAAATATCCCAAAAGCGATAGAATTGATCTTATAAAGAGAGCTGATTGAATTTTGCCTCAAATTGTATGGGAAAAACCCATATCTGGAGTTCATACATTTTATACAGATGTAAACAAACAAGGAAAGGCAGGTGACAAATCAGAAAATTTAAGTAAAGTGGTTCAAAGTTCTTACAATTCAGTTCAAAAATCAGAATTATATGTTATTCTGTTAGCATCAATGGATTGTTCAGAACCTCTCAACATAGTTACTGACTCTCAGTATGCTGAAAGAGTAGTATTACATATTAAGACTGCAGAATTTATCCCTGATGCATCAGAATTAACTTCACTATTTGATCAGTTGCAAGATACAATCAGGAAAAAGAATCATCCTTTATATATAACTCACATCCAATCCCATACGGGTCTGCCAGGCCCTCTAACACAAGGTAATGATGAGATTGATAAATTATTGACAGGAAATGTGCTGGAGGCCTCAGAATTTCATAAAAAAACATCATGTCAATAGTAAAGGTTTAAAAAAAGATTTTTCCATAACCTGGCAACAAGCCAAGGAAATTGTAAGGAAATGTCCTACTTGTTCCTTTTACAATCAGATGTCATTACCAGCAGGATGTAAACCAAAGGGTACTCAGAGGAATGAAATCTGGCAGATGGATGTGTTTCACTTTGAAGAATTTGGAAAACTGAAATATGTATACCATACCATTGATACTTATTCAGGATTTCAATGGGCAACTGCTTTGAGTTCTGAAAAGGCTGATTCTGTAATCACTCATTTGCTAGAAGTTATGGCCATCATAGGTATTCCTGCACAAATTAAAACTGACAGTGCTCCAGCATATGTCTCTGTTAAAATCAAGCCAGTTTTTTTGCTTATTACAATATAAAGCATATTACAGGTATATCACATAATCCTACAGGCCAAGCAGTTATAGAAAGATCAAACAGAACTCTAAAGGATATGCTGAATAAACAGAAAGGGGTAACAAAAACCCCCAGAAATAGACTGCATAATGCTCTATTAACTTTGAATTTTCTCAATGCTAATGAGAAAGAAACAACAGCTGCAGAGAGACATTGGATAATAGAAAAAACTACAGAATTAAATCAGCCTATAAACTTTAAGGATGTGCTGACCTCAGAATGGAAACCAGGATATGTGTTACGTTGGGGACAAGTTTTTGCTTGTGTTTCTACAGGAGAAGATAAGCTGTGGATACCATCAAAATTGATAAAGGTTCAATTTGAACAAGAGAGACCTCTTAATTAGAAGAGGTGATAGTTCATCAACCAGCATGAACATCCAATTTAAACTAATTTATACCATTAACACATGCCTTTTCATTTAATCAGATATAACTTGCCAAAAGAGAACCTCCCCAAAATTTGTCTTGGGGAATGGTTTTTGTTTTTGTCTTTTAGGAGAATGAAGGCTAAGGAATCTGAAGAACACTGGCCAAATGAGACAACTGAAGAAAAAGGAAAAATCATCTGTCCCAGGAAAAAGAGTAAAATGGCCTGTTGGTATATCATCTACAAAATTTCATAAGTTTTCCTAAATGTTTGTTTCTGCTCTTCTCTAAAGACATTTAACACTATTGGTCTTCTTGTAGTCCCAGTTCAATTAAAATTTGAAGCTGACTTTGGAGTTGGAGAATGTCTCTCTTCTTCTTTAAACTCAAGCATGTTGTTAAAAGGAAAATGCAAACTCCCTGTATCATGCCAGAAGAAAGAGCCATCTTCTGCTATGAGACAGGAGAAAAACCAAATTAATTAAGGGATTATTCTATTACTACTAATCTCAATTCTTTGATTCTATTCTGATTCTTTAAACTTTTCTTAAATTATGATTTTATATCAAAATTTACAAGATTAATATATATATACATTTTAATCTTTGTTAAGATATTAATGGTCATATAGAGTACTAACTAATTCTAGAAAAAAGGCTTCAATTAGCTACCTATTCATGTCTTTGTGTTTGAGTCTCTTATCAGTTTTCTGCAGGAAATCATGGCCAGGCCTAACATCAATTGAAGTTCCAGGAAGAAGATGGGGCCCCACAACAACAATAATTTCACGTGGACAATAATAATACCACTAAACTGACAAACATCATCTACAGATCAGCTTTGGATTACAAACTGCTCAGAGCAATTTTGAGATGGCTAGATGAGATGATCCGATTTCAAAGACTACTTGAATAAGAACTTGAGATAAACCCTGAACTTTGGCATTATAAACAGACTGGACAACAAAGGATATAGCTACCTTTCCTAGAATTTGACAATTAACCCAAAATTTTTCTTTTCAGAATAAAAGATAATAGATATTGCCCATATCTAGCAAGAAGCAATTTTAAGAACACGACGCCCACATTCCCAAAGAGGTCGTGTGGGGCAGGTGGTTTTTTTTTTTTTTTTTTTTGGTCTTTTAATGGATTTGGGGTGGTCTGGGATAATTTTCATTGTTTAGGAGGGTTGGTTACAAGTTGTTGTTAAGGGTTAGGAAAAGGGCAAAGCAAAGGAAATTAGATTTAAGGTTCTTGTTTTAAAAAAAAGACAATTACTAGTTTTAAATACTTTACATTGGATTGGATTTTTTATATTGTATATAAATTAATATATTGAGATTGATACTATTAGAAAATGCCATACATATATTTCTAATCTTGTTCAAGATATTGTACTTATACTGTTCATTTAACAATATAATGCAATTTGCTGATCCTTGAATGTTATTATTACCAACTATTAGGATAAAAAGAAAAGAAAGTTAGTAGTTAGACATTATGATAGAAATTGTAGTCATATTAGGTATGTTTTCAAGATTGAGCAGATATATTTTAGATAGACAGGTCATCTTCAAACCCTTCAGAGATCTACAGAATATGGCATTTAAAATGTTTTAATAACTTACAAAATTTTTCTTTTTTGTTATGTCTATAAGCTCCTGGCAGTACCAATCTACTTTAGAGAAAATTTGGGCATTGAAGAAACTGTATATGGAGTTAACTTTCATTGTGGCAAAAGTTAGCCACTGAACAACAAAGTATCCTCAAATCGACTGCTGACAAACAGGACATGAAACAAAGGACTACCGATTCTTGCCAAAACAAGTGTGGTTGTGGCTTTATCAAAAGACATCTTCTGAGGCCAAGACAATATGGCACCATACCTGAAGTGGCCTTTGCAATCCGGAAAAGGTACTGTGCCCTTTTATTTGAAGGCAGCTGAACAGGCAGTGGACCGATGGCTTCTGATGTGCAGTGGAACAGTAGCTGAAACAGTTATTCTTGAAGGGTAACTAAGCTCACACCTCTCAATGGTAGACTGGCATTTAATAGAGGGATGTGGAGAAAAATGGGATGCTGAGATGAAGCCACACACACACGCCAAGAAGAATTGACAGCTGAATTCAAAAAAACATCAATTTCCAGAATTTAAAATCCTGAATCATGACATGATACTAGTGGAATTCAGGTGTTTCTGGTACATGGACTGCCCTCACCCAATGTAAGGTTGAACTGTTGACCTTGTGTACATCCTACTCCATAAATGAGTCTGTCAGATCCACTAAGCCTATAGGCTGAAGATGATGCCCCAGCACTGTGGAGAAACCTCAGGAGACTGTCCAGGCAGCTGGCTGTTTCTGTCAACTCACATTTTTATGGGAAGCTGCTTGTGTGCACTTCCTATTTTTATTTTTGTTAGGTAATATTTCCTTCTTGGGTCTCTGAAGGAGCTGAAGATTAGATAGTTATAGTTGAAGATTAGATAGTTATAGTTGTCCTTGTTAAGAATTTCAGAATAGAAACTCACTAATGAGGTTTAAGTGTATAAATTTGAAAAAGGTTAGAAGATAGTTCTGTTAGTAATATAAGTTAGGATAGAAAGTGAATCAGGTACATTTTGGACTTACCAAAATAGGATAGATAATGGAATTATTTTCTCTGAATCTGTCAAATGCAAATGGACTAGACATTGTTTAGGTATTTATTGATTGTATATATGGTATATAGTTACTGTACTTTTGTATATAGTTTTTCTTACATTAGTTATAACTTTTTTCCTTTTTTCTTTTTATTAAAATAGAAAAAGTTGATATTTTATTTGTACTGAAATGTGATTTTATTTGTATGTTAATAAATAAAGTTGCCTGGGGGTCAGAACTAATAGCAGGCCATAGCAGAAGCCGGGCGGTGGTGGTGCACACCTTTAATCCTGATCACATGACAGGCAGATCTCTGTGTGTTCAAAGATACAGCCAGCATGGAGACACACGCCTTTAATCTCAATACCAACCATACAGACATAAAGGTCTGTATAGACAGGCAGTGATGAGGAGGTCATGTGGTTGTGTTTACAACCAATGAGAAGGCAGAACAGAAAGTCAATAAAAAGACAGACACACAGGAAGTAGGTCTCTTTCAGAGGGGAAGGACAACAGTGGCAGCGAAGTGTAAGAAAGGTTTTTTAGTATCAGTTCTTAGCTACTGCTCTGACCTCTTGGGCTTTTAACTCTTCATTTGGCTCTGTGTTTCTTATTTAATAATACTGTTACATCTACATCCAAGGACAAGTGGAATAGCTGGCCCGACTACCTGTCCACCTGTTAGGCGTCTGAGGCCCCTGAATTAAGGTAAACACCCTTATGGAGACACCAACTGGCCCTAAGCAGGAGTTAGGTGCATAGCTTTGCTTCCTATGCAAATCAAGCTCAGATCTCCCTTTCCCTCACAATGCTAGAGCAACTTCTTAGAACAAAAAGGTTTTTTTCATACCAGGTGCTTCAAGCTATGTGACAAGCTATGTAGCTATCACATACTCCTTCCCCCTCTCTGCCAGAAAGGGTGGCATAGGGAAATAAGGCAGTTTTATTTCAGTGACGTATAGCTTCTTTCACCTAACCACCTGTAAGATTGTAGTTGAGCGCATTTATGATAGACTCATAACATTTCACCTAACCACTTATAAGAATATATTTTGAGCACATAAATTCCTTTTCTGATTTATTCCAGCCCTGACTCCACCTCTATTCACTCACCTTTTGGGTTGCAAATGAAGTTGACCAGGATGGCTCTGGTGGGGACTTGCAAGTCTTATATAATATTGTAAACATAAGAGTGTTGCTGTTTTGGTGAGATATAGACTAGTTCTCTGAGAGGATAAGGCAGAATTATGGTGGCAGAGGAATAAAGTGGATGGATGAAAGAGCTCTGTGTGTTTATAGATTCTTTTCACAAAAATCACTCGCACTGATAGTAGTGATTCTTCTGGGCCCCTGAGAAGGAGATTATTAGGGCTGGACTGTAATAATTCCCGTTAGCCTAGAAACCCATCAACAGATGAACAGATCAGGAAAACATGGAACATTTTAAGAATAGATTATTATTCAGCTGTTTAAAAAATCATGAAATTTCAGGTAAATGAATGGAGCTAGAAAAAAATCATCCTGAGTAAGGTAACCCAGACCCCAAGAGACAAATATGGTATATTCTCTTATATGTGAATGTTAACTTTTAAGCTTTCAATAGGCATGCTACTATGTGAATAACCACAGAGGATAGGTGTGGAATAAGGGACTGGGAGGGGGGTGGAAGGATAGCTATAAATAGAATATATAGTTAGATAGAAATAAAGGGGAGACTGGAACAGGACAGTCAAATGGAAAGAGAAGTGAAGAGGGGGTAGAAAAGGGAATACATAGGACTGCTAACCCTAAGGGCCTTTTGATGGGTCATATGGAAACCTACTATAGCAGAAGCTTCTCAAAACATATATATATATATATATATATATATATATATATATATATATATTTGAAAGAAATCTAACATGGAAGACAAAGCCCAAACAAGACATCTCTCACCATCATATGAAACCTCAAGTCCAGGAATGGGTTAAATCTAATTGAGTTGTTGGCCAAAACAGCCCTATGGGAACCCTAAACCACCTAGGCTATTCCCCAAGGCTATTGGTTGCTCTCTACAAGCTGACAGTAAGGTCCTATTGCTGAAGACAACATCTAATATCTCACTTAACACAGAGAAGTTGAGCTGGTGTCTAACTAGAACTATCACCCCTACTGACTAATGTTCCAGAGGAGAAAGCTAACTACCAACCCATTTACTACCAACCCATCTACAAACCATGCCATCTACAATGGTGATTTGCTTTCATGAAACACTGGTGAAATAATAGCTTATATCAAGAAAGAAAAGACACACAAATAAGAAAGGAAAAAGCTAAATCATCCTTATTAAGAAACAACATTATACATAAAATGCCTTAGACTCCACAAGCAAAGTTTTATCTCTAGTAAGCACTTTCAGGAAAATATCAAGACAAAATGCAACACACCGATTTCAATAGCTTTTCTATATACCAATAAGAAACAATACCTAGGGAAAAATAAAACAAAAAGTATAACAAAAAACTTGAAAACACAAAAAAAAGAAACTTAAAAGATAGAAAGACTCCTATGGTCATAGATTGGTAGAATTAGTACTATGAACATGCCTCTATTACTGAAAACAGCCTACAGATTCAACACACTCTCCATCAAAATGCCAATGGCATTCAGTTTCTTCATAGAAATAGAAAAGAATTCAAAAACTCATGTGAAAGTTCAAATGACCCCAAATAGCCAAAGACATCCTAAGGAAAAAACCAGCACTGCTAGAGGTACCACAATATCTAAATTTAAATTATATGACAGTATATTCATAACAAAAAAGCATAATACTGGCACAAAACAGACATACAGACCAATCCAATTGCCCAGAGGAACCAAAAATGAACCAACACAGATACAGATACAGCTACATGACTCCCAACAAAGGTGGTACAAAAACGTACCTCAGACAAAAAGTAGCCTCCCCAGTAAATGGAAGGAAACAGATATTCACATATGAAAGACTGGAAGTATATTTCTAGCATTCATCTTCCACAAAAAAATCAACTCAACATAGAGCAAGGATCTCAATGTACAGCCTGAAACTTTGAAACTACCAGGAGAAAACACTTCAATGTATAGGCTGAGGCAAAGGTTTTCTGAATAGGACCACAACATCTCAGAAAACAATGAGAATGACAAATGGAATTGCATGAAATTAAGGAGCCACTGCACATCAAAGAAAACAATTAACAGAGTCAACAGAATGGAAGAAAATCTTTGACAGCTATTACTCTATCAACAGACTATTATCTGTAATATATTTTTTAATTCAAAAGTTAAACACTATAATAGCAAATGTTCAAATCAGAAATGAGAATGTAAACTGAAGAGATAACTTTCAAAATAAGGTATACCCAATAAGACTCCCTGGGAGAAACTAATTTTTTCTTTTGTAAGTGGTTGCTAACTGGAGATAGCTTCTTGGTTGGGAATGAGACCTTCTGTCTACTTCCCCATCTCAGCACTAACCCTCCATCTGATTTGGGTCTGTGCAGGTCATATACATGCTGTCACAGTCTCTGTAATTTCATAAATGTATCTTATTGTGTCTGGAAGACAGTTTCTTTGGTATCATCCATCCCCTCTGGCTCTACCTTCTCTTCTATATATTTCTGAGCCCTTGGGCAAAGTATTTGATGAAGACATCCCATTTAGGGCTGAGTTTTCCAAGGTCTCTCACTATTTGCACACTGTCCAGTGTCTCTCTGTGTCTGTCTCTCTCTCTCTCTGTGTCTCCCTCTCCCTCTCTCCCTCTCCCTCTCCCACTCTCCCTCTCCTTCTCCTCTCTCTCTCTCTCTCTCTCTCTCTCTCTCTCTCTCTCTCTCTCTCTCTCCTTCTCCCTCTCCTCCCTCTCCCTTTCCCTGTCCCTCTCACCTTACAAGTCCTTCACATACATGGCTTCTGGTTTTGTGGTTTTATGGGATTTGTGACTATGCGAAGGAATGAGTGGTTTTCTGTGTCTATATTTGTATCTTGTGCCTTTCTTGAGCTCTTTTCCTTCTGTTTGTTTGTTGTATTTTATCTTTCTTCTGTTGTGTTTGTTTTTGTTTTATCTTATTATATTTTATTATTATCCCTTAGATGCCAGTTTACTTTCTAATTGGAGACAGAAAGGGGGTAGATTTGGATGAGACAGGAGGTAGGAAGGAACTGGGAAAAGCAGAGGGAGGGGAAGGAAACTTATCAGGATATGTTGTATGAAAAATTCTATTTTCAATAAAATAAAACAAAAAAGAAATGCAAATGTCCAATAAATACATGAAAAAGAAGTCAACATCCTTAGCCATTCATCATGTGTAAGGTAGGACCTGTTGAGATTCCATTCCATTTAGAGTGGCTACTATCATGACAACATGGTACATAGACACTATGAAATACTATTCAGCCATAAAGAAAAATGAAATCATGAATTTTGAGGGCAAGTGGGTGGAACTAGGAAAGATCATATTGAGTGAAGTAACCCAGGCCCAGAAAGACAAATATAGCATGTTCTCTCTCACTGGAGGCTCCTAGATCCAAATCTTCTGATATGAGTACATGACTTGAAGTAACTGCAGAAACCAGGAGTAGGGAAGTGTAGGGGGGCAGTGGGGTGTAATTGGGAGGGAAATAGCAGGGGGAAATAGGGATCTCTAATTAGGGAAGGAAGGGGAAGTAGATACAAAAGGAGGGGGAAATTACAAAATAGTAAGAATGCCTGAAAAGTCAAAAGGAATCTATTAACTATCTACCTAAAAATAACTATAATACATAATACAAATGAAATTTTCCCATTTGGGCTGATAATGCTCACTCTAACAGCCAAAGACCACCTAACAAAAAAACCCAGCAACAGGCATGAAAAGTCCTCTTTTGAACTGTTGGTCAGGGTTGTCTGAGAGACTCCCAAAACATCACAGGTTATTGTTCTTGCCCTTGGTTGCCCCCCCAGAGGTGGAAGGTAAATCCCTATTGCTGAAGACAGCATGCACATCAGATTCAGGACCCAGAGGTCCCTGAGCTAGAACCTGAATGCCTCGTCCCTAAGGACTAGCTTTCATGGCAACAGAAGGTACCATACAAACTTCCAAAGGAAAGAAACAACCAATAAGTAGTCCTACCTAGTTATGATACCTATGAACTACAACCACCAGAATGGCACAATAGCCTTAAGGGTGCAGTACTGCCATGCATACCTTGGCAATAAACCACAGCTCTTGGACTCAAGACCTGATCAACACGAGGGAAATCCTAGGACTAGAAACCTATCCAACTACACAGGGCTAGTGAAGCCATGGATCTTGGAGAAGAACCTCTAGCCACCACTTCACTGAACCAGAATAATAATCTCTAATAACATTTTAAATATTTGTCCTTACACCCACATTTAGGTGGAATACTCACCTCTCATCAAGGAATTGTCTTTTTGCAACAAAGTGAAGCCATTATAGAAAAATATAAGCAGTCAAAATGTAGAGTTGTCAATTCCAGTCCCTCTACAATATAACTCCTGCACCTGGGGCTCAGAGATCCTTCCTGAAGAGAGCATGAATAGATTGTAAGAGCCAAAGAAACAGGAAGTTGGCTGTGAGATTATGTCTCCAAGGAATATCAAAAGCTCCACTCATGAAGTCCCACGACATGACTGCCTAAACAGGAGCTAAATGAGGATAGTCCAATAGTCCATGCTAACAAGGATGACTGGAAAGCTCAGGAGGCTTCAGCCCTACACAAAGAACTATAGGCAACTAAGGGACCCATCCCCCAAGACCTCAGGGGCTCCCTGAGACACAGACACCCCCTGCATCAATCGAATGAAGAGTGCCCGCACCACTGGAGGCACAGTGGTATCTGCACCGATTGAAGGAAGAGATGGGTAGACCCCAGTGCAAGAATACACTCAACAACATAAAGAGTAATATGGCACCACCAGAACCTAGCAGTTCTATAACAAACAGCAAGACCTGAACATCCCAACATAGAAGAAACAGAAGAAAACAACCTTAAAAATTACTTTATGAAGATTATCGAGGTCTTTAAAGAGGAAATGAAAAATTCATTAAAGAAATCAAAGAAGAGAGAATCTCTGGTGTTGAAGATATGATGCAAAAACACTCAATAAAATACTGGCAAACCAAATCCAAGAACATATAAAAAAAATCATCTGCCATGAACAAGTAGGCTTCATCCCAGAAATGCAGGGGTGGTTCAACATAGGAAAATTTGTCAATGTAATCCACCATATAAACAAACTGAAAGAAAAAACACATGATCATCTCATTAGATGGTGAAAAAGCCTTCAACAAAATCCAATACCCCTTCACGATAAAGATCTTGGAGAGATCAGGAATACAAGGAACATACCTAAACATAATAAAGAAAATTTACAGCAAACTGACAGTCAACATCAAATTAAACAGAGAGAAACTCAAAGCAATTCCACTAAAATCAGGAACAAGACAAGGCTGTTCATTCTCCCCACACCTATTCAAAACAGTATTCGAAGTTCTAGCTAGAGCAATAAGACAAGAAAAGGAGATCAAGGGGATACACATTGGAAAGGAAGAAGTCAAACTTTTGCTATTTGCAGATGATATGATAGTATACATAAGTGACCCCAAAAACTCTACCAGGGAACTCCTACAGCTAATAAACACCTTCAGTAATGTGGGAGGATACAAGATTAACTCAAAAAAATGAGGATCCCTCGTATATATGGGCCAAAAAAGAAATCAGAGAGACATCACCCTTTATAATAGCCACAAATAATACAAAATACCTTGGGGTAACTCTAACTAACCTAATGAAAGACCTGTACAACAAGAACTTTGAGTCTTTGAAGAAAGAAACTGAAGAAGATATCAGAAAATGGAAAAATCTCCCATGCTCATGGATAGGTGGAGTCAATATAATAAAAATGGTAATCTTACCAAAAGCAATCTACAGATTCAATGCAATCCCCATCAAAATTCCAATACAATTCTTCACAGACCTTGAAAGAACAATACTCAACTTCATATGGAAAAATAAAATTCCCAGGATAGCTACAACAATCCTGTACAATAAAGCAACCTCTGGAGGCATCACCATCCCTGACTTCAATAGTAATAAAAATAGCTTGGTATTGGCATAAAAAATAGACATGTAGACCAATAGAATCAAATTGAAGACCCTGACATTAATCCACACACCTATGAACACATGATTCTTGACAAAGAAGTCAGAACTGTACCATGGAAAATAGAAAGCATCTTCAACAAATGGTGCTGGTATAACTGGGTGTCAACAGGTAGAAGATTGCAAATAGATCCATATCTATCACCATGAACAAAACTCAAGTCCAAGTGGCTCAAAGATATCAACATAAATCCAGAACTCATTGGCACAAGAGATCACTTCCTAAATATTACAGAATGGGAAAAGATCTTCACCAACCCCATATCTGACAGAGGGCTGATATCCAAAGTATATAAAGAACTCAAGAAACTAGACATCAAAATACCAAATAATCCAATTAAAAATTGGGATAGAGATCTAAACAGAGAATTCTCAACAGAAGAATCTCAAATGGCCAAAAGACATTTAAGGAATTGCTCAACATCCTTGGTCATCAGGGAAATACAAGTCAAAACAACTTTGAGATACCATCTTACACCTGTCAGAATGGCTAAGATCAAAAACACTGAGGACAGCTTGTGTTGGAAAGGATGTGGAGTAAGGGCAACACTCCTCCACTGTTGGTGGAAGTGCAAACTTGTACAGCCACTTTGGGAATCAGTATGGCAATTTCTCAGAAAATTGGGAATCAATCTACCTCAAGGCCCAATGATACCACTCTTGTGCATATACCCAAGGCATACTCAATCATACCAAAAGGAAATTTGCTCAACTATATTCATAGCACCATTATTCATAATAGCCAGAACCTGGAAACAACCTAGATGCCTCTCAACCAAAGAATGAATAAAGAAAACATGGCACATATACACAATGGAATACTACTCAGCAGAGAAAAACAATGACATCATGAGGTTTGCAGGCTAATGGATGGATCTAGAAAAAATCATCCTGAGTGAGGTAACCCAGACTCAGAAAGACAAACATGGTATGTTCTCACTCACTAGTGGATATTAGATGTAAAGCAAAGGATAACTAGACTACAAGCCACAGCTCCAAGAAGCTAGGGACAAGGAAGACCAAAAGAGGGATGTATGGATCATCCTGGGATAGGGAAATAAAAGACATCTCCTGGGTAAACTGGGGGTAAGGAGTAGGAGAAAGGTAGATGGGAGGGGATAGGGGATGAGAACATGAGGGAACTGAATATGGAGCTGAGGGAGGGACAGAGTGGTAGCATGATGAAAGAGATTATCTTGATAGAGGGAGACATTATGGGGTTAGGGAGATACCTGGTGCTAGGGAAATTCCCAGGAATCTACAAGGATGACCAAAGCTAAGACTATTAGCAATAATGGAGAGGGTGCCTGAACTAACCTTCCCCTGTAATCAGATTGGTGAATACCTTAATTGTCATCATAGAGCCTTCATCCAGTAACTGATGGAAGCAGATAAAGAGATGTACAACCAAGCACTGGGCTGAGCTCTGGGAGTCTAGTTGAAGAGAGAGAAGAGGGATTATTTGAACAAGGGAGGTCAAAATCATTATGTGGAAATCTACAGAGCCAACTGAATCAAGCTTGTGGGAACTCACAAACTTTAGACCAACAGCTGTGGAGCCTACATGGGACTGAACTAGGCCCTCTGCATACAGGAGACAGTTGTGTAGTTTGGTCTGCTTAAAGGGCCCCTGGAAGTGGGATCAGGATCTATCCCTGGTGCATGAGCTGGCTTTTTGGAGCCCATTCCCTATGGTGGGATGCCTTGCTCAGCCTTGATGCAGGGAGGAGAGGCTTGGTCTTGCCTCCACTGAATGTACCAGGCTTTGTTGACTCCCCATGGGAGCCCTTACCTTTCAGAAGAGTGGATGGGGCGTGGATTGGGCTGGGGTTGGAGTAGGAAAAGGAATGGGAGAACTGTAGTCGGTATGTAAAATGAATTAAAATTTTTTTAAAAATAAAGAAATTATCTAACAACCACTAGAGGGAGTAAATAGATTCAAATGCCTACAGTTTTCTTCTCTCAGGGGCTCTAAGAGTTTCTTCAAAGACCCTCTGGACATTTTTACTGGATTTTATAATATACTGGATTGTATAGTTCGATACAGTGAAATAACTGCAAGAAGTACATTATTCAAAATTCTTAAGAAAAAAAACAGTGAATGGCCGGGCGGTGGTGGCGCACGCCTTTAATCCCAGCACTCGGAAGGCAGAGCCAGGCGGATCTCTGTGAGTTCGAGGCCAGTCTGGGCTACCAAGTGAGTTCCAGGAAAAGGCGCAAAGCTACACAGAGAAACCCTGTCTCAAAAAACAAAAAAAAAAAAAAAAACAGTGAATGACATTTGGAACATTGAAAAATTCTAACACATTTCAGACAACAGAACATCAAATTTATGCATAAGAATGGGCACATGCCCAGGACTGTGTACATTCATGCAAACACTAAATTCTCACCTCTGAATGAAATTGAGGTTCTACACACCTTAAATATAACTGCCAGCTGCCTGGAAAGAAACTAAAGTTACACCCCTAAAAATGGCATGGAGAACCCTCAGGAAAGGCTAAAGGGCTAGCTGGTGGCAAGAGTTTCAGTTTCTGGCTAATCAGTCTAAATTAATTGTCAGAGACCTCAGTATTAATGAGCAAGTAAACAAAAATCAGCCAAAATCACAACCATATCTTGAGAAAGCAAAATAATCTTATTTTCAGAATCACTATGCTATATTATTTTAAATGTCCAATTTTCAAATAAAAAAGACATTAAAAATCCAAGAAATATGCATGTAAAACATAGTCAATTGAAACTAACTTTGAAAAAGAATAACTGTTTGACTCAAATAATTAAAATATTAAATTTGCTATTTTTAAATATGAACCAAGAAAACTATACCTAAAGTACTAATAAAAATATGGAATACAGTTACTTCAAACAGAGAATATCAATAAAAAGATTAAAAGGAACCAGAAGAAATTCCAAGTTAAAAAGTGTAATAACTGAAATGAAAAGGCCAATCTCAGGGATCAGCAGGCGACTGAGCAGCCAGAAGGAACAGGAGCCTTTAAGAAGAGCCACTTGGGGATTACCTTGGCTGAGAGACAAGAAAATGAAAATAAAGATAAATGAGCCATGGCTTGGACATAAGGGAAAGCATCACTGCACCAGAGTCCTAGGAAAGGTAGAGGAGGTAATTACAGAGAGTGTTTGAAGAAATTGTTATTACTTCCCCAAATTTGCAAATATCATAAATCTACAAATTTAAGATCACTGAAATTTAGCAAGGCAAAACACAAGAAGATACACACCCAGACACTTTATGATCCATAAGAATCTATAAACAAAGAGAATTATGAAAACAGAGAAGTAACTAGTTATATATAAGTGATCCTTAACTAACAGTTTGTTTCTCATTTTTTCTTTAGAAGATATGATTAAATATAATATCTGAATAAGCTTAAAAGCAGAATAAATTACTATTAAAATATATTTCTACAAACTCCAGAACCAGATGGATTCACCAGCAAATTGTATCAAAGAATTAAAGCAAAATGAACAATAATCTTTCACAAACTATTTCAAGAAATATGAACAGGAAATATACCACAGTCTATTGTACAAAGTTATCATCACCCTAACACTAAAATCAAATGGAATATTCAGAGACTACAAGCCTTTATGAAACAGACCTCACAGTACCAGCAAACAAATCCATTGTCACAAAAAGGACTATATAGTGGGCCAGTGAGATGGCTCAGCAGGTAAAGGCACTTTTCACAATGCCTGACAAACTGACCTTAATTTCCAGGACCCATATAATTGAAGGAGAGCACCAATTCCTTTAAGCTGTCCTCTGATCTTCACACACAGGTCATAGCATTCATACACACCCCTCCCAACCTCCCAGCTATACAAATATCAAATCCAACACCCTTCACAGTGAAAACACTCAAAACAAAACAGAAGGGATCATCTTCAGTGAGATTAAGAACATCTTTAAAAACACAGTTAGCATTATTCTGAATACTCAAAAACTGAGACATTCCCTTTCCCCTAAGATAGAGGCAACACAAAGCCATTATTGATGAGGAAGTTCTAAATGAAGCAACTTGTAAGAAAAAAATTGCATTCATACCAGAAACAACAACATGCAGCTAACTTCAGGTGTCATATTTTGCATGGAAAATACTAAAGAATACCCCGCAAAGAGAGCTAATAAATAAATTATACAAATGGAAAGGTATAATATCAATATGAAAATGTTAACAGCATGTCTCTACACCAGCAACAAATAATCTAAAAACTAGCTAAATTAAATTCCTTTAATTTAAATTCATTTAAAATAGCATTAAAATGAAATAAGTAGGAAGAAACAATAGAAGTACAAAACTTAAAGTCAGTAAATTACAAAGTGCTCTAGACCCTAGGACCAGGGGTACAACCCATGCCCCTCTACCCTCACCCATTGCAGCCCCAGTTGCAGGCCAGCAGGCAAGACTCCTGCAGGGAGGCACCCACCCTTCCCCCAGTGCACCTTGTAATCTACAAATCCTGCTCCTGCCCCTAACCTACCCATCCCTACAGACTGCAGCTGCTCCCTGAGACACAGACCTCACCAGCTCTGACTAGTCCAAGAAGTGAGTGACTGTTCTCTCAGTTGGTCACCCCAGACTCTGGGCCAGAGGCCGAGGAGCACAACATGTGCCCCCCTACCCTCACCCATTGCAGTCCCAGCTGCAGGCCAGCAGGCAAGACGTGTGTGGACAGACTTTCCCACTACCACAACCCGTTGGACCCTGTAATCTACAAGTCCAACTCTGTCCCCCAAACCCACCCACCCTCCCAAGGCCCCAGCAGCTCCCTGAGACACAAACACTGCCAGTGCCAACTGGACCAAGAACAGCTCCCTGAGACACAGACACCCCTTGCACCAACTGGAAGAAAAGATGGGAAGATGGCAGTGCAAGAATACATTCAACATAAAGAGCAATATGGCACCACCAGGACCTAGCGGTTTTACTACCAACAAGACCTGAACATCCCAACATAGAAGAAACAGGAGAAAACAACCTTAAAAATAAATTTATGAAGATGATAGAGGCCTTTAAAGAGAAAATGAAAAATTCCTTAAAGAAATAGAGGAAAAGACAAACAAAAAATTGGAAGAAATCAATAAAGTCCTTAAAGAAAGTCAAGAAAACAAAGAAAAAGCAATGAAACAGGTGAAGGAAACAGTTCAAGACTTGAAAATTGAAATAGAGGAAATAAAAAAGAAACAAACCGAAAGGATGCTGGAAATAGAAAATCTGAGTAAACAAACAGGAACTACAGATGCAAGCATAACCAACAGGATGCAAGAGATAGAAGAAAGTATCTTTAGTGTTGAAAGTACAATGGAGGAAATAGATTCATTGCTCAAAGAAAACATTAAAGTCAACAAAGTCATAACACAAAATGTTCAGGAAATCTGGGATACCATGAAAAGACCAAACCTAAGAATAATAGGCACAGAAGAAGGAGAAGAATACCAAAGGCACAGAAAATATATTCCTTAAGATCATTGAAGAAAACTTTCCTAACCTAAAGGAGGAAATACCTATGAAGATACAAGAAGATTACAGAAAACAAAGTAGACTGGACTAAAAATAAAAGTCCCCTCACCACACAATAATCAAAGCACTAAACATTCAGAATAAAGAAAGAATATTAAGAGCAGCAAAGGAAAAAGGCCAAGTGACTTACTTATAAAGGCAGAACCATCAGAATAACACCCAAGTTCTCAATGGAGACTCTGAAAGCCAGAAGTCATGCACAGACATTATGCAGACACTAAGAAACTACAAATGCCGGCCCAGATTACTAGATGCAAGAAAACAATCACCATAGAAGGAGTAAACATGATATTCCAAAACAAAACCAGATTTAAACAATACCTATCCACAAATCCAGCCCTACAGAAAGCACAAGTAGGAAAACTCCAACCAAAGGAAGTTAGATGTACCCACAAAACACAGACAATAGATAACCCCACACCAGCATCCCACAGAAAGGAAACACACATACACTACCACCAAAAAATAACAGGAATTAATAATCACTGGTCATTAATATCCCTTAATATCAATGTGCTCAATTAGCCTATAAAAAGACACAGGCTAACAGAATGGGCACAAAAACAGGATCATCCTTCTGCTGCATACAAGAAACACACCTCGCCCAGACTTCCCTTCTGGACCAGAGGTGAGTATCCGGGTCCAACCCGGACCCCATCCCTGGGCACCAGCTACTCCGGGAAGACCTGCCCAACTTGGCCTCAGGCTCTGGCCACCAGGCGGGTCCCCTTCTAGCCACACCGGGAGGGATCCCCTTCTCCAAGCCCCCCGGCAGCCCCTGCAATCTCCGCGCCCTGCCTCCACGCCCATCTGCCCGAGACCCCAGCCACTTCCTGAGACTTAGAGACCGGCCCCCAGCTCCCATCCTGCCCCCGACTTCCCTTCTGGACCAGAGAGTTGGACAAGAGAACTCCCTTTTGGACAAGACAGAGAGACTTCCTGAATCTGTCAGCTCTTTCTGAAACAAGTACACTGATAAGACCAAGAAGGAACCACAAGGAGATGGGCAGACGACAAGGCAGAAGTACATACAACAAAATGAAGAGCAATACAGCATCACCAGAACCTAGCCCCCCTCCAACATCTAGTCCTGAACACCAAAAATTAGAAGAAGCAGAAGAAAGTAGCCTTATGAGTAACTTCATGAAGAAGGTAGAGGCTTGTGTAGAGGAAAAGACAAGAAAATTGGAAGAACGCTGTAAACAACTAGAGGAAAGGGCAAACAAATTAGAAGAAAACAATAAAGCCCTCCAAGAAAACAATAAAGCCCTCCAAGAAAACAATAAACTCCTGGAAGAAAACAATAAAGTCCTGCAAGAAAACAATAAAGCACTGAAAGAAAATTATGAAAAAGTAATGAAACAAACAAAGGAAACAGTCCAAGAACTGAAAAGGGAAATTGAAAAAATAAAGAAGACACAAACAGAGGGAATGCTGGAAATAGAAAATATGAGTAAAAGATCGGGAACTTCAGATGCAAGTATAACCAAAAGAATGCAAGAGATGGAAGAGAGGATTTCTGGCATTGAAGACACAGTAGAAGAAATAGTTTCATCAGTCGAAGGAAACACTAAAGCCAACAAAGTCATGAACCAAAATGTCCAAGAAATTTGGGACACCATGAAAAGACCAAACCTACGAATTATAGGGATAGAAGAAGGTGAAGAATACCAACTCAAAGGCACAGAAAATATATTCAACAAAATCATAGAAGAAAACTTTCCCAACTTAAAGAAGGAAATGCCTATGAAGATACAAGAAGCCTATAGAACACCAAACAGACTAGACCCCCAAAAAAGTCCCCTCGACACATAATATTTAAACAACTAAATGTACAGAATAAAGAAAGAATATTAAGAGCAGCAAAGGAAAAAGGCCAAGTGACCTATAAAGGTAAACCCATCAGAATAACACCCGATTTCTCAATGGAGACTTTGAAAGCCAGAAGGACCTGGACAGATGTAATGCAGACACTAAGAGACCATGGATGTCAGCCCAGACTAATATACCCAGCAAAACTTTCAATCATCATAGATGGAAGGAACAAGACATTCAAAGACAAAGCCAGATTTAAACAATACCTATCCACAAACCCAGCCCTACAGAAAGCACTAGAAGGAAAATTCCAACCGAGGGAAGTCAGATACACACTCGAAAACACAGGCAATAGATAAAGCCACAACAGTAAACCCCAAAGAAGAGAAGTACACACACACTACCACCAAAAATAACAGGGATGAAGAATCACTGGTCATTAATATCCCTTAATATCAACGGACTTAATTCACCTATAAAAAGACATAGACTTACAGAATAGATACGAAAGCAGGACCCATCTTTCTGCTGCATACAAGAAACACATCTCAAATTCAAAGACAGACACTACCTAAGAATAAAAGGCTGGGAAAAGACTTTCCAATCAAATGGTCTTAAGAAACAAGCAGGGGTAGCCATCCTGATATCCAACAAAATAGACTTAAAACTAAAATCAATCAAAAGAGATCAAGAAGGACATTACATCCTCGTCACAGGAAAGATCGACCAAGATGAAGTTTCAATTCTGAACATATATGCCCCAAACACAAGGGCACCCACATATGTAAAAGAAACATTACTAAAGCTTAAACCACATATAAAACCCCACACATTAATAGTGGGAGATCTCAACACCCCACTTTCACCACTGGACAGATCTCTCAAATTGAAACTTAACAGAGAAATAAAGGACTTAACTGATGTCATGACCCAATTGGACATAATAGATATCTGCAGAACATTCCATCCTAACAAGAAAGAATATACCTTCTTCTCAGCATCCCATGGAACTTTCTCTAAAATCGACCACATACTTGGACACAAAGCAAATCTCAACAGATACAAAACAATCAGAATAACCTCCTGTGTTCTATCAGACCACCATGGTTTAAAGCT